>NC_143549.1:174923928-175230714 GCF_054136105.1 Typopeltis vanoorti | reverse complement strand
CATATTCCTATGGAAATTTCATTATTGCGTAAAATTATTCTCACCGATTTATGAGAAAAAATTAGTTTCTTATACATTGTAAAAATGAATAATAATAATGGATGTAATATCAAACATAATTATATTATTACTGTATTTCGCAATAAACAGTGTAAATATTATATATTACAATATTTGTTGTATGTAATATTAAATTTGAAATTGAGAAATGTAAAACTTACCAAGATTTTTTATCAGAAATACTTCCAAGATCAATTAATAAACTTGATATATTACCATAGATGTAAGAGTTTCCCTAAGATTATTTTTTTAATTTTGCATTAAAAATATTATGTAAGTTGCTGGTTTATTAAGAAATACTTTTAGCCACACAGAATCAATAAACATACATTATCTGATCAAAAGTGTTTGGATACCTACTCGAAACTGTAATCATACTTTCCAGTAGTGGATATTAATAGGGGCGGGTCCATCCGTTGCTTCTATGACAGCTCTAACTCTACCAGTGAGACTTTTTAACAGTGTCAGAACATTTCTGGAGGAATGGCAGCCCATTCTTCCTAAAGAGCTGTAGCCAGAGCAGCTCGTGATGTGGTCGTTGGGGTCTTGAGCGAAGTCGACGTTCTAATTCATCCCAAGGGTGTTGTATGGGATTCAAGTGAGGGCTCTGGGCCGGCCAGTCATTTATGCAACGTTATTTTCCACAAACCATTTTGTCACAGACCTTGCTTTATTGTAGGTAGCATTGTTATGCAGATACAGACAATAGTCAATACCAAATTGATCTTCTACCGTAAACAGTACGCAATAGGTCAAAATGTCCTTCTATACTACCCTTCCGCATTCAGATCTCCGTATAGTGTTGCAAGGAGGCCAAGCCAATTCCATGACAAACACCCCACAATGTAATGCCACCTCCTCCAAATTTCACTGTTGGCACTACACACGTTTGCAGGAATCGTTCTCCAGTCATTTGCCACACCCAGTCCCTCCCATCGGACTGCCACATGGTCATTTACACAACAGGGACTTTTTGTAATCGGATTTGTTTTCTTAAAGAAGGCCCTCCTGTAATTGCTTGAAGCATTCGCTCAGTGCTATTGTCGATGTAACATTTTAAGCTAATTTCTTCTTCTTCCACAGTTTCGCTAACTTACAGCAGACCCCGTCCAGCTATTCTCCTTGGTGGGTTCAGTCAGTCAACATCAATTTGTGTATGTAATGCATGATACACAGTGATCGAATTCTGCCATTCGATCACACATAGTTGTTAGATGCTTCAACCAAAATCCATGTAGTTCGTCTTTTCCAGGTGCACTCCAATTTTTTTAATTTTCTAGCTTCTGAATTGACCATATCTTTAGTGATAATGGCATTTTGGATTTGTTTTTGTTTCATTTCTGATTGTATTTCCTTAATTCATGAGTCATCTTTATGTTCAATGGGATTATCCCAGATTGATTTCCAAAATTTGAATGTTTATTCTTTTTCTGGTTAATAATTGCTTGCATTTGCATTTCTCTGGAGAGACTGAAAGAATTGATGATGCTTCTATGGAAATTGCATATTTTGCACATATTGGTTTATTCTGGTTTCAAATCTTTTTATTTTCTGTGTAGCAGCTATTATTCTTTGTTTTAGATCTTCGATAACTTTAACAATTATTTTGTTGGCCAAATTATATGTGTTAATGAGTTTGTTTTTGATGTTAATATTTTTCAGCCGTTTTTCTTAAAAACTCCTTAAGTTGCTTTGATCAGTTCGAAGTTTGTTGAATTTTGGTTCCAACCGAATTTTCTGTGGTGCAGTTAGTTTCATCCTTAATTTTGCTCTCGCGGTTTGAAAGGAAGCTTCACTGTAATGTTATAGGCTTTGCTGTATCGGAGTGATTTGTTTCCTTTATATTTTTGGTTGTAATAGGTTTAATCATAGCACTTGCATCTAAGAGGAGCTGTTTTAGCTTAGATTTATGTAAAGATTTTAATGGTGGTAGCTTATACAGTCATTTATAAAGTTCATATGTTCCAATATCCCTGACGTCATTTTACACTACATTTCTGTCAAAACGTTCTGAGATATGTCGTCACCTTGATGCTTGCTGAGTTCAATTCCAAAATTCGATATAGCTACCTTCTGATGATTTGCTGTTACTGGAGTTGGTTTATTACGAAACTCTTGCAGCTTAAGTTTAATAAATATTTTGTTACGGAAAATGAAATTCTTTTGGTCCATACGTCTTCGTTCTCTTATTGCAGATTCTGAAAATTTTTCTTTTCAAAATTAAATGCATACGCTTTCTATAACCCCGTTTTTCTGGTGTTGATCTATAAAAATATTTCATAATTTCTCTGTTTTCTTTTACACTTCATTTTTAGGGTTCCAGTCGCTTTTCAGCTCTCCCTGTTTGCCCAGCAAGGAGATCTCGGTAATTTAGCCCACTTGTTGAGTGATGACCAGGATCCCCAACATCTCATGTAATCCTTGATGATTCGGACGTCGAATGAGCCGGCATGGATATCTTCTTACTGTTCACCATTAAAATGGAACACTGTCAGTCTGGGTGCTCTGTTGAGACCTGTCTGACAAGGGTAGCCCTGCTGGCAAGATATACTGCAGCCAGCCAGAATAGCTCTCAACATCATTGAAACACACAAGTCCCATCACCACGACAAGGACATTTCCTTTGGGGATTATTATTATTATTATTATTATTATTATTATTATTATTATTATTATTATTATTCCTCAACCGAATACCTAATGATAATTGCGACATAAACATAAATATTGCAAACGAAAACCAGAAAAATACTGTACAATATCTAGACATGCTATCCATGTAGAATCTAATACCAACAATAACATCATGTACTAGAGAAGAAATATTCGGAAATACTATCACTGCCTCCTATCTAGATCATATAAACGTCCGAGCACCACAAACAGTTACACTGCATCAGTCATAAAGTGCAAAGTAGCAGACCATTACTTCACCGCTCTAAACTTGCACACAAAGACAATACCCATGCAATGTCCCACAGAAGAAAAGCGACAGAAAACAATAATAGACGAAGAAATTATCAACCACGAAATAAAAAACAGACTGGGAACACCTGGCATCAGATTCAGCAGATATCTTATGCCACAACATTAAATTAACACTGGAGAAAATATATAAGAAAGCTGCGAAGAAAATCAGAATTCATTCAAAAACAACCCAAAATCCTTGGATAATACAAAACTTAATCCTAGAAATACACAAAAATGATGCTCTATGGAAAGAATTATAGCAATATCCAAATAACACAGCTTTAAAAACTGAATTTAAGATAACAAGGAATCGTCTTACCACACTAATCAGAAAATGCAAAAATAAGCTACTACAGAGACAAAATAACCTCTTCACAAAACAACACGAAACAAACCTGGCATCTGATCAACGAGATGCTAGATTATGTTCCCAACACCACCGCCTCGGAAACCATAAAACACAGCTTCATGAAAGACGCAAAACCTACCCAACAACTAGCAAATGACTTTAACCAATACTTTGAAGACGCCATTCAAGAACTGCACAGAAATATTCCCCCAATCACAAAACGTGACCCTCAACTTGGACCACAAGTAAAACAGACATTATGGTTCCCAACCATAAAAGAAGCAGAACTTCTCTCTGTAATACATCAAATCACACCAAACAAAGGCCTAAGAATTCACAGAATAAGTCCTAAGGATATCAAGCAACATGCAGTTAGCTTAGGTCGTCCAAATAAAATTAATAAATAAAAAATATTTAAAACAAGACAGATACTAAGTATGCTAAAGACCGCCATAAACACACCCATATACAGACATGGAAAAAGAAATTTAATCAGCAATTACAGACCCATAGCAACATTAACAATTATCAACCAAATTATGGAGCGGATCATCCTGAAGAAAGTCACAGCATACACTGAGATCTTTCATATTATCCCCAAAACACAATATGGTTTTCAGAAAAATAAGAGAACGACATCTCACTTGGAAGACTTTACAGGCGTAATTAATACCACCTTAGACAAAAACAAAATTGTCATGGTAGTCTTTATTGATCTAACTAGAGCATTCGGTACACTAACACATCAAACCTTGTTAGAAAAGCTGAGACATGTTGGAATAGACGGGCATCTCCACAGGTGGTTTACAAACTACCGTCGAAATAGCAAGCATATCACCCGTATCGGGTCAGACCGAAGCAGAGAGCTACCAGTAACCTGTGGAGTGCCATAGGGAGCTGTACTCATCCCAACCCTATTCAGCTTTTACACGCAAGATATTAATCAGCTCCCTCTCAAAGGTATGATATTCCAATACACAGACGATACAGCTATAATATCCATCCATAATAACACAAGCATAGCCCAAACAAATATGCAACGTGACATAAATCTGATCACAGACTTGCTCACGAAAAACTCCGTATACCTAAACTCAGAAAAGACAAAATTAATGATATTCAGAAATCCCCTGAGTCGACCAGATGATAACAAATATATAATCGTCCAACATCCACTCTCCTACATAAAAAACACACAGAACAGTAAAACTACTACAATCACTCAGGTTGAAACAATAAAATTTACTTTGGAATTTACCTCGATGCAGATATGAACTGGAATAGCCACATAATACCATCTACACAACAAACAAAAATATAGATGCATGCATGATTTTATTATCCTTTTCATGAAACCAAAAAGCATTTACAATAGCAATGGTAGAAAAGATAAAACGAAAATCTAAGAAGAAATATGGATTAAAATATTTATAATATCTGAGTAACGAGAACTGAAATGTGTCGTCTCCGTTAAGCTTACACTAATAGTGCTGCCACCTATAAAGTTAACTTTCATGCTGTTGCCGTAATAAAACGGTATGTGTTGGCATGAGCTCAGAATCTCAGTGCTCTCACAGCCATGGAATGATAAAATGGATTCACTTTTTAAGGAATTCAAACTTATGTTCGTGTGGCAGAAAGCGATTGGAATTTGTTTCCTCAGCGGAATAACTGATAGACACGTAGCTCACGTCACTGTGAATAGAGGATGCTGCCGAGTGATTTATTCGTTTATGATATTTTGCGTTGCATCTCTTTTAGCAACTAAAGACTACTGATTTTACCTGAGTTTTAAAACTCTAGCAGCGTTTCATTCAATTATGCATCCGCTATTTGGAATATTCAGAATGCTGCTTCACCGTATTCTCATGTATGTCAGATCCCCACCAATATCTTCACTGATAGGCGAATGTTTTGTTTTAGAAAAATCTGTTAAAAGATTTTCAGCTCGTTCCAGTTTAACTTGCGACATTTTGACAATATGGCTTATTTTGAACACGTGTTTATTTATAAAAGGGTTTCATTTCTCCTTTGTTTTTTTCGAAAGATTTGGAAAAAAGCTGAACGATCGACTTTTTACTTGTGAATCGCTCTGTAAGTGGTTTGTCATCATTCTTACTCTTATTGGTAATTACGTTTGTCAGAGTCACGAAATTCTATTCCAACTTGGATGACGTGTTTTGCTGCTTACTTCAAAATTATTTTAAATTCCGTTAACGAGAATTTAGATAAAATGAAAGTATCACTTGATCTCTCTTCTCAAGAAAGTTTAGAGAATCAAAGATGTATATATCTCGAATGTTGTCAGTTAATCAAGGAAGTAGAAAGCGTTCTATCTCCTGGAATATTTCTTTTATTTGCGGGACAGACTGCGTTTTGTTGTTTTTCTGCCTACTTTTTTTTTAGGGACTTGGAAATGGACATTCATAAAGTCAAGTTCTCGATATTGGTGCATTTGTTATACAGAATGTCTTTAATGCTTATTTCGGCGTTTTCAATATCCAAACTGACAGAAGAGGTAAGTACTTGTTAATTTTCAAAAGCAGAAACAGTAACATTTCATAGTATGTTAATTTCTAAGTACCGATTGCAGTTCGAATAATACCTACTAGGGGGAAATCGGTTAAGTAGGCAATATGTGTTGACTCTTATCGAACGTTCGGTTTGTTTGTTTCCATATAGGATGAATAATTCCTCTCCAATTGAAACTGAAAATTGGTGTGTAGGTTACATGCATTTCAGTATTCAAGCCAAGATCCATCCAACCTCAAGGTAAATTTTTGCGATTAACTCACCATCATGTTATGAAAATGGTTTATATCAAGAGAGATTCTCATTTCTGCTAATAAGCATCATCAAGTTAAAATATAACTGCAGCATTGTTCTTTTTTCTTTTCGATTTAAATATATGAAATATAATGTAGAAGATTACATTATTTCGTTTAAATATGGATTTTTTTTATTTCTCGTTCGTGTATAATGAATTATCTAATTAAGGAAAATTATTAAGAAAAGATTTATGTGAACGACAACATTTTTATTTTGACAGAAAATTAATTCGCTTATTTTTTTTGGCAGAAATAATTTTTACACATTTCAGAATAGCGATGGAAATGAGTCAAAAATGAAATTTTTAAGAACATGGAGGTAAACACATGTTTGTAATAAGAAGTCACTGTTTTAGTGATGACTTTTAGCAAAAGGAACTAAGACTGTTGCACAGAGATTATTTTATGTATTGATTTCATGTAGTCTTGCTAGGTTTCGTAAGAGGGAAAACTTTCACTTCCCAAAACATCCACTTAGCTAAGGAATTTTTTCCCATTTTTATTAATTTTATATATTTTGTATTTCGTTAATTTTTTTTTATTTAGATCCTAAACTCTGATTTAGAGATCCAAATCGGAATTTTTTCAACCCGCTTCAGTCCACTAATAAGTGGGAGTTGGTGTCACACCGTTCGATGAAATCCATCTCCCACCTGAAAGTAATTACGAATATTCATGCGCACAGCGAAATTTAAACCTGCAGCCTATCGCAGAGCAGGTGCGCTAATCACACTGTCAAACAGATTAACATACTAATATCCGTAAACATTCATCAATTAAATTTATGAAGGACAATGAAATACAGTATGGAATAGTGAGGCTCAGAGCTCTGCAAAGCGCTGTTGTTATTGTTGTATGGAATTACTGACGAAGCAAATAGGATTATGATGACCGTATAGGGTGCATTAATTTTTACTTCGAGTTGTCTGTTACCCCATCCGCGTGTATGAGACAGGATAAATAACTTACCTTTATATGAAAAAATCCTTATAACAAGAAATATAAGAGACATCGTTAATACCGAATGAGTTATTGAGGCCTCCGTTCAACGAACAGGATTACGTTCAGTGATTTTCAACTTTATTTATGCTCTTATCATATTTCCTAAACAATATTTTCTAAAACCCATTTGTAAAAAATTAATTTATGGATATTTTAAATTTAATATTGTTATAACATAACTAAAAGTGGAAAGAAAATTAACGAAAATATTAGATTAGTTTAGATTACTTAATATATAATAAGATATTTTGCAATATCTTACATGAAATTTTATTTAAGTTTTATTTAATTTTATTTAAGTCACGAAATGATCATTCCAATATGGATGCCTGGACGAATCAGTAGTAATCTCAAGGTTCAAAAGAGTAAACGAAACCTCTTCGCACTGGAATTCCTGTTGCTGCAACATTCTACTGCACTGTTTAATTCTCTGTAATGTGAACATCGTTTTACCTATGCAATGATTTAATGACTTCAGGAACTTAAAATTTAGATTTCTTTTTAATCTACTCCACCGAAAGAATCTTGAACAAAGGGATTATCACCATTACATCATTTAAAGGAAAAACCCTTCATGTGATGAGTAAATCAAAGAACTGTCTTGACGAATAACATTTACACCAAAATAATATTTTAAAGGTTATTCATTAATTACCATTCTAAGTGTATGTTTTATATTTATTTTTAGGCAGATCAAACAGCGGCACTGGTGGCTGCTATTCCAGCTGAAAAGCTGCCTTCGAGAGAACAGTTCCAGGTATGATGCTCATTACGAAGTGATGCTCATGTGCAATAACATTCCATTGATAATTGATCGAAAGTTTCAATTTATTTATGACGAAGAGACTAATGGTGTTCATGTATTATGCGTGTATATTTGAGTATATTCTCCGGTAGATTATCCATTTATTATGGATAAAAACTAATATTTCTAATAGTTATATGAAATAGGAGAAAATATTGGATTTTTTTGTTTTGTTTATTTATAAAGAATAACCCGATACATTGAATACCTCCATTCCTTAACTGTTGTTGATCACTAGGTATCATAGCCAATTGAATTACTGTTGCAAGGATTCAAACCAGCTGCAGTATTCAAATTTAACATTCCATTTTTAAAAACCTACATTGGCAGCGACATCTGCATGATTATTCTTTTTGGACTGGATTTCCTTTGGGTGTAAATTTCTGTAAATTCTGAGAGTCTCTCTCTCTCTCTCTCTCTCTCTCTCTCTCTCTCTCTCCTCCCTCCCTCTCTCTCTCTCTTTGCCGCTGTGTCAATAATTATCCCGCTAGCTTGATTTCTGCATCTCAAACACTTTAACAGCGAGGACATCTTTCTTACAGTTTTTAATGTTGACAATTTATACTAATTATGATTTTCTAATTTCAATAACCAAGCTGAAAAATACGTGAAGGATTTTCTGTTAGAAAAATAACTTTTCGATCTTTTATTGACCGTTTAATATACTGACAAAGCACATATTTCCTTAAGATAACTCAGATTATATTCTCATTAAAGTTTATTTTCTGTTTTCTAGTCACTCTCATACTCTTGCCAATAGCATTAATAGGATAGTATCCGAGATTTCTAATTCCAATTCGACTTTTTGCCGGTACCTAACTCTTGATACTCCAAAAAGTGTGTCGAATCAATCCAAGGAAAAACTCCTACTTTACAGTCATTAGCCAAAAGCTCTCCTGTTCCACGTCTCAAATTTTTCAGATCAGAATGATACCATGACAGCATTACATAAACCTAAAGCTAACCTTCTGGCATTCTTCGTCTCAAACTCCAATTCCGAAAAATATGATTATCCAATAAACTATCGTTATAGCAGAAATATTTGGATCTTAAGTCTTTCGCCAAAGAGACGATGCTTGAATAAGCATTATTCAAAATTATTTTGCTTTTGATGCTCTCCTGTTTTCCTTTGCACTCAAGCTTTCAGCACAAGTTTTGCTGAAAACGTGTTCAGAATCTTCCTATTTTAATAATGTAACTTCACTGAGTGTTATAGAAAGATGGAAAAGATTAGCTATACAGAAAGAATATCAAATCAAGAAGGTTTAAAACGAGTTGAGATGGAAAGAACACTGCTAAAGAATATTATGCAAAGAAAGACCAGATTTACCAGGTGTAATATAGTTCCCTTGTAATATACTGTTCCCTTGTAATATAGTTCTTGTCAGGTGTCCCGAAAAACCTCTGGTTCTTCGGGACACCTGACAAGAATTATATTACAAGGGAAAGTTGAGGGGAAGAGAAGATGTGGAAGACCAACTAGAAAGTGGTTTAATGATATCGTGGAATGGACTGGTTTAAGAATGATGGAAGCGACAGACAGAGAGAAATGGAGAAGAGCTGCTCATCTGCTGCAACCTTCTTGCTAGAGGATGCTACCAGACGACGACGACGACGAACTTCACTGACCTGCTCATTTAGTATATCCTACAGCATGAGATTAAACTAATATTCAGATATGAAAAAATGATGCAATCAAACTGTTGAATTATTACCTTCATCGTAATTCTCTCTCTTCCTGCCGTAGACAAATACGGACACCAACCAAGTTCATTTTGATGTGGTCTTAATTTAAGATAAATATATATGGAGAGAATACTGTATACTCTTTTAAAGAATATTATAAATTATGCAACGTATTTGTTAAGTATACTATTATTAAAAAGAAACTATGCCTTGCTCTTTGTTTAGCAATAGCTTCCAAAAAGTGTATCAACGTTTAAATTTCTGAATGTTAGAAAAACACAAACTTCTCTTAAATCCTGCAAGAAAGATATGACTTCACTTCCCCTCTAGTTATAACGCACATGTCTGTAAACAATGTCGTATTTTGCGAATTTCACTCACTTTCATGCATTCATAGTGTTTTCTTCACTTCCAAAATCTACTTCTTCTTGCTTTAAGACCTGTAATTTTTTAAATCTCATATTCGCCTACAAATTTCCTCGGATTCGGGTTCAGATTCAGCAAATACCTGCTTAAAATATTTCACATTATCTAGAAGCCTGAAATCCGTTTAAAAGCAAGTGTGGTGCTACTTGCACCACACTCACTCCAATTACCTCTTTAGAGAAGTTGTTTCAAACGTGTTGATTTTTCAGTAGATAATTCGGAAGTCATGTTGTATCATCATTTTATATTTGGGTTTAAGCCAATAAGAATACCGTTTCGTCAGCTAAATTCCAAATTGCCAGCCAAACCTCGTTCGTTTAGTATCCAGTTAGATACCTAAAAGGGTGCACCACGAGAAAGTAAGGATCAGACATTAGGTCAGAAGCCCTAGTCGGTTCTCCAAATTCTTTTAAAGGTTATGTGGAGGTCTCCTCTCAGTTATACAGCTTTGACCCTTTCTTTGACTCCTTCGTGTAGTACTATCATATTCTGTACACCCCTTGAGGGTCCATGGCAGCAATTTGATGATGATGATAATTTGGGGAGATAACCTCCTGCCTTAGCTTTCATTGCTCCTCCACTTTTCCACTTTTTTATAATCCTGTAAAGTTATTGTGCTTCTACTTGAACATCAATTCACAGTTCAGCCTTAAAGTATCCGAGCTCACTTTTTTTTCGTGTGAAGATAGGTTATACAGTCTTCTACGCGAGAGACAGAGATTTTCCATCGGAAACTCGGATCTTTCCTAATGACAAGCAAGAAAATTGGAGCAGAAGGACACGCGGAATTTTATATAGCACACAACGCTGATAATATTACCCAACCTATTATCTCAGGTTTCTAAGAAGCCAATTTACTTGGCTGTGTCAGTTTATTGCACCTAAACGAAAGATGCGATGGGATAGGAAAAGTAAATAAATTTAATTTATAGAAATCCTTCGTATGCACTACTTCCTCATGAGAAGTACAAGAATGGTTTATTGTCCTCCAAATGGTTCGAGCCTTATGGAAAACCCTTGGAAACTCATCCCAGCTCATTCTTACTCGGTTGAGTCATTGCAATTTTACATACTAAAAATAAAAATAAAAAATAAATGTATAACCAAAAAATAAACATGTTTGTTTTGTAATAAAAATCTGTTATTTTATGAAATTCATGTTAGCAATTTTTATTTTATTTATTTTAATACGTTTCCATTGTTCTTTTTAGATTGTGTTGTTCCTTTCCACCACTCAAAGAGTGAAGCCAGAGTTTTCCGGTTCAGGTTTCTTTAATATTGATCTCCTTCTCATAACTTCGGTAAGGCGGTCTTATGACTTTTTTATTTATTTATTTTATTTTAAAATCTTATGAAGGTTTTATTTTTCTAAATCAAAAATGTATTTTAACCGTCATACTGTTATTTTTGTGTTAATAAGGAATAGCACATAACAGTCGAAATCCTCGACTGTTATGTGTTCATACTTGTGCCCACTTAACAAAATTTACTTCTGTCTTCTTCATTAGTGATTTTTAAGAAAACAATTAAATTTTTAAAATCATTATGTCTTCTCGGATGATCTTATGCATTGTCCGCGCATATACTGTATGTTTAAGGGTTCATCATTCGCTTCCAAAACGAATGCAGAATGTTCTTGTTAAATAATTAGCATACATAAACTCCAGTTGCATAAATTCCATATTCATATTCAATATCATAAACACCATGTTTATGATATTTATTGTTCTACGTCGCAGAATGCTTTTCACTAATTAATGTCGTGCAGTTTTTTTCTAACTGTGCTTTTAATTTCTTCCTTTGAAAAATTTGATTATTGTATTTACTTCCTATTATTCTAATTTTTATTTCATGTTAGAATTAGTTTAATGTTAAAATTAGTTTAACAACTGATTTTAAGAGGGAAGAAAGACAATAATTATTGCAATTTGAATTTTTTTTCTGATCTTTGGCACAATCATTACCTACACTATCATTCTTGTGCAGACTTCAACTTTCTAATCAAGAGCAAAAAGATGTTTTGATTAACAATGTCTCAGTCTGTTGCTGATGTTTATTTATATATCGATTTACTTTTTCATATAGCACTACATTTATGGAGTGTAATAATAAAGGTACATAAAATATATATATATGATTTAGTATCATTCATGTTAAGAAAGTCTTAAATCAATGGCTGTTTTCCATATCAGCATTAGCAAAAATTATATTTTTTTCTGTTTATCGATTTACTGTTAAGCACTGTTTCATTAATACAATATTTAAAGAGAATTTGTATTTTGTGTTTGAAAAACTATGGGACGTAAACCATACTAAAAATTAAAAAAATCCTTCTTTCCCCATTTTCGGGCACAATAAACAAATGATGAAAGAATGAAGATCAAATTCATCAGATATTAATGAAATTTCACGGAATATCAAATGTTAACTAATTTTCATGTTACTATACACGAATGTTCTCAGTAAGCCGATTGAAATTTTTTAGATATTTACTAACATACTTGGATAAGGCAATAATATGTTATTTGATTACATATTCAAAAATCCAGAAAACTGAGACATGTTGAACAACTTACTACTTTCAATTTATTACTTTATTTAGTCTAACTCTTGTACTCGTCTTTTTTAGACAAAAAGGTTAATAAATGGGTGAACATTCAATAAAAGTGAATAAAGCAACAATTATAAATAACAGTAAACAACCCTGGGGATATGCGTGATACGAATATCTGTCAACGGACCAGGAAGTCAACAAACTAGATTAAGAAACAACAGAATATACATTAGCTTCTGTAAGTAAAGATTGCGAAAACTAGCATTTGGATGACTGGATAGAAACCATTCCATCATGTAGAAGAGATCTGTAAAATGACGGGAACATGAGTAGGCATTTTTCTAACAATTTATTGGAGAATGTTGTTGATATAATAATAAAAAGTAACCAATTAAAACATGAGTTTTAATATGTAATATATGTAATTGACTTGTATTGAATTGAAGTATTTTGATAATACTTCTTCATGTATAATGCTAGATTAGACTATCATAAGAGAAATAGATGAAAGATCGAGATGTCGATTCGATTCGATTCGATTCACTGTAGTAACTATTTTCGAGGTTTCCTTTTTCAGTTCTTTTCTAGAGTTTGACGTTGGAAACCTGGATTTCTCACTGGAAAGCGGTAGCGTTTTGTAAACATCACTTAGAAAAAAACAATCATACAGTCGACACTAGTAGAGGAAATAATGCCATTTACGTTCCACTGTAAAAAAGTAATCGAAAAAATAGTTTACTGAATTGCGATTCAGCTAATGGCAATTCGTCAAATAAATAATTCATTGAACTATAATTTAAGCAATTGCAATATATTAGAAAGGCAAATAAAGAATTATTCGAACTACAGTTCAACTTATGACATTCGTTTCAAATTAAATTGGTCGAAAACAAACAAACCAATTATAATTTTTAGACAATTTCTTTCATAATTCATGGAAGAAGTCATATTTTTGAGAAATAGAGTTTTTAAACTTTTCGAAAACAAGAAACCTTATCTAAGGCCCAGATAATCTAATTAAGTAATTATTCAAACTATTAATATTCATTGTGTTGTATTTTAGAACATTATTCTCTAAATTTATAGGGTGGCCATAAATTAACTTTCCCTCTTTGCAGGTAATTGTAGCTAAATCTAATACACGGAATGAGACCACATTTTATATTAAGACTCTCGAAGGAGATGAATTTCGCGAAAAAATATTTAGTACCAAAACTCGCCGATAGGGGAAAGTTTGGCGCTGGTGGAGCTGAAGGCAGTCAAATATTTGCAGTAAACGCAGGGTAAAAGAATTATGCAAATTTTACTGTGCTTACGTGACAGCAGCTCCACCAATTCCACTAAAAAAGGGATTGGGAACGTTCAGGCAGTTATTCGAATGACTGACGAATTGTGCTCAATATGCGTTCTACCTTGCCTCAAGACATCAGGACATCCCCGGACATCACTCGATGTGATTTTTGGTTGTGAGGGTATTTGAAAACCGTCCTGTATGTTGGTAGCGTTCCCAACTTGCGCGTCTTGAAAGAGACATAAAAGGGGTTGTTATGAACATTCAATCCGACGCCTTATGCTCAGCTGTAGAGTATGTCGCACACTGGATGCAATTTGTTGTACAGAAGAAAGGGCAGCACATTGAAAATCGTGGTGTATATGGTCCTGGGGACCCTGATTCTGATGAAAGATTATTTCTTGTGAGTTCAATCTCTACATTAATTTCTGTGTCTCTCGCAAGTTGTTTTAGTTTAATTATTATTATTATTATTATTATTATTATTATTATTATTATTATTATTATTATTATTATTATTATTATTATTATTATTATTATTATTATTATTGTCATTGTAACGTGCCACATATCCAGCTGGAATGAGTGACGCGGCTGTCGATTACACCGTTGAAATGTTATGATTCCATTTTATCTGCCTTTAATGTAATTATCCGCTTGTTTTCGGCTCCTCCAGGGCAAAATTTCCCGTATCGGCAACTTTTGGTAATAAATCTTTTTTTCGCGGAAATCATCTCCCCATGCCTTCCACAAGTCTCAATATAAAATTTGGTCTCATTGCGTTTATTGGTTTTAGCTACAGATGCCTGCAAAGAGGGAAAGTTATTTTATGGCCATCTTGTATTTACTCTCATAATGAGGATAATAATTCAGCTCTGAAATTAAATTTGGTTTAACTGTTTTATCAGTACTAATATTCAGACTGAAAACAAAATTTACAAATTTTATATGGATAAAGTGCTATAGATTTCATTAAACTTCGTCCGCTTAGAGCAGAATTAAAATCCTTTGGATATTTCTTTGCCAAAAATAAACAAATAAAAGTAAGCTCATCTCAACCAAAATTAAAGAGCAAGAACAATTTATTGTGCTTTTCCTCTAAATCTTGAAGTTATTTGAATTTCACAAAGCGAGATCATTTTTGTAATATATATATATATATATGTATGTATATATTCGGCATATTCGGCAGGTTGTAGTACTGAAAATAGAGCAAATGAAAATTAAATTCTCTCATAGTTCACATATACGGATGACACATGTATTAAAAATTAATTAACATACATAGTATTTGCATATGTACTATTTTTCACAATGGCTTTAACAGGCCTTTAAGGCCCACAACCTTCCAGAAATACGAGGATAGAATGGTCACTCCTATGCCTCGAAATATTCTTGGCTGTATCCCTGAGTGTTCACGGGGCCGGTTTGCGAGATGAAAAACCGCAGATAAACTGGCGAAAAAACCCTGCTGTCCACGCCCACGAATGGCTTACTTGGCTATACTAATGAAGATCCTTCAGCTCCTCACATCTCCGACAAGAATCGAACCTAGGACACTCCTTCCCCAGGTATATGGTTACGAAGCGCAAAGCCACTAGGCTAACCGCGCGGGCACATATATACTGCTGAGTACTTTTATTTTTGATAAATATACATAACAATATTTATACACAATAATAGGTTATGACATCATTATCTCATAGACTATTTATATATGTACAGTTAAAATTTTATTATTAAATTTACTCAACTTCATTTCAAGGTATTGAGCACATTCTTCTTGGTAAATATCACTGCCGAACTGCGCTCTTTTATATCTTTGTTCTGATGACGAAGTTCTCTCAGTTACCAATACATGAACACAAACATGCACTGCCCAGTAACCTCCTTCAAAGAAGATTAAATTGCACACCTGAGTGGGCGCCTGCACTCGCTTCTACAGGCCAACTAAAAAACCATGCACTTATATATACTAAAAAAACATGCACGTGTGTATATATACAGCATATATATACATATAGCGTGTAGAAGCGAGTGCACGCCCATTCAGGTGTGCAATTTAATCTTCTTTGAAGGAGGTTACTGGGCAGTGCATGTTTGTGTCCATGTATTGGTTACTAAGAGAACTTCGTTATGTCTTTTTTTTTTTTTTTGAGTAATTTCCATCTAATTTTCCATCACATTCTAATAACTATATAGAGCCTGTTTACACTCCCCGTAGATCTCATTATCTACCGGTGGATTGTTGATTGTGTCAGGTATGGTGGCTTTTCCATGATGACAATTATACTTGATGTAATCTGCTTTTCGACAGTGATAATGATATGTGATTGTAATCTCTTTAATTTGTAGTATTCGCAGAATGTGTGTATTATAATTGCATATCTTAAGCCATTTTGAGATAATACCTTATGGATTATTCTTTTTTGTACATTTTTGACTAGTTAGATTCTGAATGAATTAATTCTTTTCCAAATTTGATCATTCAGAATGTAACAGTAAGCAGTATTTCTGAATATTCCAGTTGTTAACATGTCAAATAGACAGTTCTTTTCTTCAGCAAAGCTGTTGTTCCCACCAAGTTATCGAGATTTAGATGTGGCAGCTGCCGTATTTCGGAGTAATTAACTTTGCTTGGAGATCTGCGCATCCATTAGGAGTGATATGTTGCCTTCTTTATGAAGCATTAGTGTTTCTTTTAATGTGCAACCTGTTCAGATATTCTAAGGATTTCATTTAAATTGGCTTTGTATCTTGCATCTCTTTTAGGAATATTTAGCCTTCACTTACACATACAAGCTGACAGTGTGTTTTTTACTTGTGCTTTTCTTGTATGGTAGAACAGTTTCTGGTAATATCGTGATAAGTGATCGGAAAGGTTGATAGGGGTATTGTAGTGGGTTGCACTGAGATCCTCAGCTACGTTTCTTTCTTTCTTTTTTTTTTTTTATTCTGCTGGCTTTTATGAGGTTGTCTTTTGTTTTTTGTCGCAGTATGACTGATGATTTTGAGTCCTACTGCGACGGAGGTGATCAGGTCAAACCTTCTTCAGGGAATCGATGAAGTGGTGGAATAACTTCGTTCAATGAGGGATGCTAATTTTGTGGCTTAATTCAGCTACCGTGTCTCTAAAATATTCAGTTGTGGCCGCCGTTTCTAGAAGAACGAGTATAAAGAAATCGTTTTTATGCTGTTGTTGATTTACGGGTTCATATTTTTAGGGAATTTAGTTCTTGCCGTAATTCCACTGTTTCTTTAATCAAATTATGCTGTCTTTATATTAGCACTTTTTAATTTCTCTGATGATCAGATAACAAAATTATTATAAAACTTCATAAACTCCTAGTCTCGTTAAATCATTTGTAATGTGTGCTGTTTTTCTGTTTTTTCGAAATACTTCTTGAAAAAAATTAATTAAGCATGTTTCTAACTTGAAAGTGCTACTATTTAATTCTACTAGTCAAGCTGAAGACAGGGACGTTCAAATTAACAAAATCGGATAAGTAAGATTCAAATTTTCAGTGTTGGAAGTTTATAGAGTGTACTGCAGTCACCGGTCAACGAATAAAAATGGACGTCGCCATTTTAAAAGTTGCACTATGGTTGCTAACGGGAAGAAAGGCTAAAGGTCACCGAGACAGCGAAGTTCAAGCAAAATGAGCTGGTACAAATGCAATAAACCATTAAGAGATGAAGGGGACGGGCCGCATTGTTCCCGATGTAACAAAAAACAACACTTCCACTGTTCAGGGATCTCAGAAAGCACGTGGAGAGCAAAAGGATCCGTGAAACGGACCGAATGGCGATGTCAACAGTGCCGCGAGAAAACGAAGAACAAAGACTAGACACCAAAGAAAAGTAACGATGCACATCAAGGTAAGCCGCTTCCGGATCCTAAAAATTACAGATAACTTTGATTCATTTAAACTCATGGTGAAAGACTTATTAAATGCACACATAAAACAAATTAACAAAAAATTCGAGGAGTATGAACATTACATACAGTTTAATAACGAGACCTCTGAAAAAATGTTAGGAACCGTGCGAGAAATAAAGACGAAATTAACGGTAGCGATAGAAACGCAAGAAACACTCCAACGCGAAAATCAAGAATTGCGGAAAGAAGTAAACACACTCAAGTGGCAAATGGAACACATCTACAAAAAGAAAGAAAAAAAGAACTTCAAATTGAGGGAATAACGAAAGAAAATACAGAAGACTTAAGCAATATAATGCAACTGATCAGCAGCAAAAATCGGAATTCAAATCGCAACTACAGATATCAACCGAGGCCCACAAAAAAATAAAGAGAGACCGCCACCAATCATCGCTCGTTTTACTAACAGAAATCTGAGAGACTCCATTCTTACAGCAAGCAAGAAAACAAGGCCGACAACAACGATCCTAACTGATAAGAAACTCCCAACACCAATCTATATAACGGAACACTGGACTCCATATTTCAAAAATCTTCTATACTTCCAAAAATTCATGGAATATAACGATAACATTAAGCAAACATTGGCTACACTCAACGAATTAGTAACCCCAAAAAAGAAAGCTTCAGCACAAGATTTTATTGCAAAAAGCTTCGGTCAGGACTCAAAACAAGAGAAACTAGCAAACTCATTCAACCATGCTTTCACAAACAACATCACACAACTCAAAAAAGACAAACTACCAACAATCAACAAAAAACTACCGACACAAAGTCAACAACAAACGATGTATTTTCCACCCATAACAAACCAGGAGCTGAAAGAAGCAATCCTAAAACTAAAACCAAAGACCACTCCAGGAATAGACAAAATAAGATTCACAGACCTGATAACACATTTTGAACAAATAAACCCAATACTTTTGAAACTCGTGAACATAATATTCGACACAGGCATTATTCCACAACAACTAAAAACTGCAATAATTACGCCAATATACAAACACGGTAAAAGAAACGATACTCAGAACTACAGACCAATAGCCACACTACCAGTCATTTCAAAAATTCTAGAAAAAATAACACACACCAGACTACACAACTATTTACAGAAGTACAACATCATCTCACAAAACCAATACGGCTTTCAGAAAACAAAAAGCACCATCACTTTATTAGAAGACATCGCCGACACAATAAACAAAGCTCTCGGCAAAAACAAGTACGCCGTCCTTATATTGCTGGACCTAACCAAAGCATTTGACACTTGAACATGACATACTACTCACCAAACTATACTCAATAGGTATAAGAGGAACACTGCATACATGGTTCAAGAACTACCTCTCAAACAGAACACAAGTAACAAAAATAGGTACATGTCACAGTCGGAGTATACTAGTAAAACACGGTGTACTTCAAGGTGCCATATTATCACCCACTCTATTCAAGATATACATTAACGATCGATGTTCATAACATATCCATAAGAAGTCAAATATTTCAATACGCAGATGACACTGCACTACTAGCAATCAAGACAGACTTTAACACAGCTCTCTGCAAAGCACAACAAGACCCGAACGAAATCACAACATGCATTTCTAATCAACGGCACCAAAACACAGGTGTTGATAATACATAACCCAAGAATCATACGCCCCGCATCACTCTCGATACATTGTCACACATACCGCTGCATTAATAACAAAAATCCCTGCCAACGTTCCGAAATCAAACATGTAACACACGCAAAATATCTCGGTCTCTATATAGATTCCAACCATAAATGGAAAAAACATATAGAATACCTACACACCAAACTCCGCATCATCGCAGCAAAACTCTTCCAAGTTAAAGACATTATTCCACCCAACATAAAAAAAACTCCTATATCACGGTATCTGCGAATTCCTACTCAGATACGGAATAACAGTCTATGCAAATACATCAAACAGCCACCTAACAAAATTAGAAACACAGTACAGGAAAATCGTGTCAACAGTGATCTGGACACCTTACACGCAACAACCAATATCCGACAAGCACATGGCGATACACGGAATTCTGAGCATTAAAAACCTGAAACACTACATGATATTAACAAGGAATTACTTCATCATCACTTATCGAAACAACAGGGACACGTATCGTATAACACGACCTACAACAACTCTCTACATCCCCACACCCTTCAACAACCCATACGGTTCTTTTGTGAGATCATATCAGATGCCCACGCAATTCAACAACCTACCAAGAAAGTTAAAACACGTAGATAACTACAGAACATTAAAAAAACGAACTCTGGAAAATATACCAACAAAGTTAAGAAACCATTAACACTAATATACATGTCACAAATCACTAGAATCCAATGCCAACATCCCATACATAAACAGTAGCAACAACACAAATAGTGGATGCTAAATCTCACTCTCTTCATAAAAGCTAACCCAAGCTTCGAAGTAGGTGGGATTAACTTGCCTCACTCATCTACAAGTAATCCTTATAAGCAAATGTAGAAATTTGTATGTATAATCACTCTTTCTCAAAGTTTAAAAAAAAATAAAAATGAAAATAAAAATAAAAACGTATACAAAAAATTCTGTATAATCTTCATTCATAATATTAGAACATGTGTTGTAAATGCATAATATAAAGACAAAAAAGTAATATTAAAAATTTTAATTGAAATCCAATGTAGGAATTGCAGCACTTAGTGCTGAACTCCTACAATGGATTTCAATTAAAATTAAATTATGATATTGATTGCAAAAATATTGATACATACAATAATTTTGCAATCAATAAAATAAATACATGTTATTAAATTAATATATATATATTTCAGAGAGGTTTAACGCATTGACTGGTCTACGCGTACTTCTGTCCTACTAAACAGCAATAAATTACAACTAGTAATCTTTAGAAACTCACGGATGAACAGAGATCTATCACATATATGACTGAAATCATACGACCATCCTCCCCCCCGGGCAAAAAATTATCTGATCAATGTTGTTATCACTACGACGACTGCAATATACACCGTGTATTTCGTGGAAAATTTAATTTACAAACGTTATAGCCTGAAACAAATGAAATAGCTCACTTTAAAATATAAAAAGAAAAGAAAACTGTATGCAAAGATTTAAAGGCTGATTTAAAGGAAATAAATTATCATAGATTAGAAAAAAAGTATCCGATCAAGTTGACATTTGGGAAAAATAAGAGGAAACAAACGTGTATCATTCCCGAATATGCAATCTACAATTGTCTGCGCACGCGCAGAGCATGCGGAAAATATTTATGAGTAGCAGACTCGTGCTTGCGAAATCTGAATTCCATCTACAGGGTTAAAGGATGGTTCCTGTGAAAAACTTTGGAGCGATTTAAAAAACAGAATGACTGACTATCTGAAAGATAGATTTTCTCAAATATAAGTAGCTAGATTACTAAAATGTGCTCAAAGTATTGCATGTGACATTTCGAAAAAATAACGTTCGGCTAATAGTGTAAAAACATGATTCAAAGTGGACATCCACTTGCCACCTCACACAGACAGGACAGAAAACTGGCTGAACTTGCGAAAACCATGCGGCGATCAACATGCAAACAACTTAGTGCTGTATGGTCGAACTACAGAGAGACCGCACAGTATGAAATCGGCTGAATGGTGAAGAATTTCATTTTTGCAAACTTAAAGCTAAACCGTTTTCCCAAAGAAACATAAAAAAGCGTGTTTCCAATGGTGTACAATCATGTTAATTGGGAATTTGATGACTGGAAAAATTAATTTTCGTGATGAATCTTGTAATCGGTGATGATAACGATACTTTTGTGTAGAGAAGAGTTAGTGAAAAGTTCTTCAATGAGTGTATTAATACTAGCGCTAAATTTTCATCCTCATTTACCTTTTGGGATTGCATATTAAAAAGGGTGTTTGAAAACTATATAGCGTGTTACGTACAGTCAAGTGTAAGTAGAAATTTTACAGCATTTTATGGTTCCTAGTATCGAAGAATGGTTCCAGAATTCCAATGACTTCATTTGAGTGTTTTCACTACCTGGATTGGCTGGCGAAAACATGATAGATTTCATATTGCCTTTAGGCAATATGAAATCTATCACGCGTACAACCCCTGTCAAAAAGTATCCGATTAACGACTGTAACACTAACATTCATATATATATATATAATATTATATTTTTCCTCAGTACATAAATTTTGTTCAATTTAAACAATTACGAATATAAATACGATTAAAAAGAAATAAAATTATTACAAACATATTTTATAGTTACGTAACCAGAAATTATATAAATGAAATTTACCTAATTTCTGGTTACGTAATTCCTGCGGTGACAAGATGCATTGTCACCGCAGCAGACGAATCAAGAACTATCTGTCAAACAATGGAATCACTCCAATTAAAGCTATAACATGGCCTTAATAGCCCGGACCTTAATCCAATCGAAAATGTTTGGAATATTTTAAAGCGAAGCTTGACAACAAAAGGCCCACAAAAGTCGAAACACGTCAAGTAATCGGAAAGCTGTAGATTATGCCAACCGAGTCGAAAGCTTATTGAGTCCAAGTCAAGAAGGGTTAATGCAATCATTGGTTAAAGGAAGAATAACAAAATACTGAGTTGAGTAATCGGATGTACATTTACCGATCAAAGAATAATCTCATACATTAAGATTATATGGTTACGTAACCAGAAATTAGAAGAAATCAGAAATTTATTAGACGTTAATGAAGAAAATAAACTCTCCTTCTCAGTATAAAGGAAGCCGACAAACACAGGAAGATTTCTAAATGCAGCCTCACACCACCATCCTTCACAAAAAATAAGCTTAATTAAAACTCTTCGAGACAGTGCATACAATATTTCCACAACCAAGAAAGATGTAATGAAGAACTAAAATACATAACACAAATCCTCCAACAGAATGGGTATGAAACAAAAATCATCAAGGAAATCTTTAAAAGGCCTCCAACTAACAACACAATAAAACAGGATTGCAAAACAGAAATTTCGCTTCCTTATTTCATTAATTTGGCTAGCTTGCTGTAACATTTTTGATTAAAAATGTTCAAACACAACGTAAACGTAGCCTTTCTTCCTATGGAAAAAATCTCAAGATTCCTACATCCACCAAAACCACCTCATCATCCTCTTAAAAAACCAGGAGTCTACAAAATCCATTGCTCTTGTGCGATTTGTTACGTAGGACAGACACGAGGATCTGAAGAAATACGCATGGCTGAACACCAAAAAGACGTACAATACAAAAGAGAACAAAACATGGCTCTTGTTTTCCATATCACTTCCCTGGATATGATGTACTCTGTCAACAATCGACGATGTCATACATAGAAAACAACTGCTATATAAGGAAATTTAAAGAAGCTGCTAATATGCCGAAAAACCATACCCAATGCAATAAAAATCAAGGTTTAATTCTCCATCAAGTGTGGTCAGCTCTAATAAAAAATCTACCTCAATCTGGGCTCGGACTGTATGAATGAGAACAGGAACATGTGACATCGTCCAGTATTGTTCAACGTCAATAACATTTTATATCTGCATTCTGTTATTTGAGTTTATGAATAGCCAAACTTATGATTTGTATTTATTAATTTCTCTTGTTTAAACTTTAAGTTATACTATTTACCCCTGAAGATGTAAATTCTATGATTTACGAAACTTGTTGGGAACTGTTATTTCAGTATATTGTATAACTGAATAATAAAAAATGTGGTTTAATCACCGAAATATGTCTTTTGAATCTCATACATTTTTCTTCAGTGTTTGAATTTCATTTACCTAATTTCTGGTTACGTAACTCTAAATTATTTTTGAAATAATTTTATTTCTTTGTTAATCTTTGTTTATTTCTTTGTTTATTTATATTCGTAATTGTTTAAATTAAATTTATGCATTGAAGAAATTAAAGAAAAAAAATTATGTATTGAAGAAAAATAAATCCTAATATATATTTACAATGTGCTAGTGTTAGAGTCGTTAATCGGATACTTTTTGACAGGGGTTGTACGTGTGATAGATTTCATATTGCCAAAAGGACACCAAAATATGTTTTTCACAACCAATCCAGGTAGTGAAAACACTCAGATATTTGGGCTTGCACTTATCAAAAGTTGCGATTGAATATCCGTATTAAATATATGCACAGAAACTGTATTACTCTTAAATGCACTATTTGCAATATCTGTTACTACCAGTCGATATGAGTCCATATAGAGATGTGGTGCAGTTCTACGCCACAATATTTAATAAATTAAGTAAACGCAATATATAATGAATTAAGTAATGAATTAAGCAGCCTGTAAACAACTGTCGTTCCAGGTTGCTGGTGAAAATATTTGCAAACGGACTATGTGACGGAGGTTAGGTTTAAGTGGGTTATATTCCAGGTAGCTAGGGATTTGTATCGAATTAACCACAAAGAACAGCACAGCTCATCGAATGTGCTGTGCCATGTACGTGTACATGTGACTTGAAGCCTAACAAGTGAGGGGAGGGTACAGTTCAGCTCTCTGATGAGTCCTATTTTCATTTACAAGCGGATTCAAGATGTTATATGATCGGAAACAGAAATAGGAATGCAATAACATTCCTCCAGCATCAATAGAAAAGAAGAATAATATGAAGGGCCACACTCCACTTCTCTTAAAGAACTGGTATGGATAGGACAACTATGTAGCGGTACTGAGAACAGATCCTCGAACACTACATGCGACAGTACGGGTGCGTTTGGCCCATATTTATTTTTCAAACACGACAACACCAGCTGATAGAGGTGAAAATGTCGAGAAGTATTTTCAAACTGAACCTTTCCAACAACTGCCGTAGCGAGCAGAACCACCACGCATACAACAGATCGAACTTGTGTGGGGCACCATGTCATTAAAAACAGTCATTCTGATAAAATAACATAGTTCGAAAAACAGCTTATTCTCAATTACTCCATATCCTTCAATTTTTAAGAATAAGTTTCCAGGAGAATTTAATTAATCGGCTCTGAGAAGGCGTTGTTTAGGCGATAGTGACAACAAGCCTTCTGCTTAGTTATCAATAAAATGTGGGTGTGTTAATGTTTACATGATCCTTCCGAGAAACCTGAAAGCATTTATAATATTAGAAAAAATGACAATCTGGGTAGAAATATGAATATTGAAAATATTTATATAATCTGAATAACAATGGTTGAAATGATCTATCTTACAGTGGTGCCACCTACCAAAGAAAACCGCTCATTCCGGTGCCTCAATTAAACGACATTAGCATGAGCCCCGACTATTTCGTGCTGTGATAGCAAATGAATGGCAAAATGGATGCAACTGTTAAGGATTTCAAATTTATGTTCATATGGCATAAAGCAATTGGAATTTCTTTTTTCAGTGGAATAACTGATAAACACATAACTGACATCAGTGTGAACAGAGGATGCGTTCGAATGATATATTCATTTCTGGTAATGTGTGCGGCAACTATTTTGACAACTAAAGATTTCTGGTTATCCAGGTTGAGTTTTAAAACTGTGCTAGATGTTATTTCATTTATACATCCACTAATTGGAATATTCAGCATGGTATTTCATCGTTTGCTCCTATACATTCGATCACCTCGAATATCTTCACTGATACATGATTGCTTTGATTTAGAAAAATCAGTGAAAACCTTTTCAACTCGCTCGAGTTTAATGTACCGCATCTTGGCTGGTTTCTTGCTTTTGAACACTTGCTTATTTGTATCAGGAATTTGTCTCTTCTATGGAAATGATCAACGAAATAAAGAAGCACATGAGGACCAGCATATATCTTTGGAATTGCTATTTAAGTGGCTGATCATCCTTCTTACTTCACTTGCATTTTGTGTTTGCTTAAGTCACGAAGCTGTTGTACCAACATGGATAATGTTTTTTGCAACTTTCTTTAAAATGGTTTTAAATTCTGTTAATGAAAATTTACGAAAAATTAAAATGTCACCAGAGATTGCTTTTCCGGAAGGTTTAGAGAAACAAAGATCGATATATCTCGAATGTTGTCGGTTAATCAAGAAAGTAGAAAGAGTTTTATCTCCCGGAATATTCCTTTTATTTGCAGGCGAGACTGCTTTTTGTTGTTTTACTGGGTACTTTTTATTCATGTACCCGGATATTCTTGAATTGAAGTTAGTTATATCACTATTGTTGTTATTCCGGATGTCACTGATGTTTACATCGACGTTTTTAATATCACAAATGACGGAAAAGGTAAGATTTGTTGGTAAAGCTAAGATTCATTTTCGTTAAATCGTGAATACTGTTTGATCTTCGAAAAACGATTACGGATAGAATAAATCAGTTAAATTTTCCAGTGTGCTTTCTCTGTTAATAGGTAAACATCCAGTTTGCCTGTTTTTTATTCGGGAATGATACCGAACATTACTTGTGATTTGTCCATCATGGATATATTTAAAAAAAAATTAAATAGTAATAAACAAAGAATCTAGATTAAAAGCTAATCAGATATTTGTTAACTGTCGTTGACATGTTAAAATTGTTTCATATTTACTGAAAATTTCTTAATGAAAACAAGTAATTTGTAGATTTTTTAAAATAATGATTCATGGATTAGAAAACAAATCGTTTGGGAGAATTCATCACTATTAACATGTACCTCACTCATTCTAATTCTACGCTGCCAAATCTTGTCAGAATATTTTACAATTCGTGTGAAATTCATATTTTAAGTGACACAGAATATGATAGTTTAAAACATTTCGAGGGAGGATTTATATAATTTATATTTATAATAATATCTCGTGTCTTTAATATGATCTGATATTTTTCGAAAAATTTAATAATAATTTAAAAAAATCTCTTTCTTTCTTGACACTCCTATATCATCAGTGAAGACTTTCAATTTCCTGTCTACCAAAAGCCCAAGAACTTCAAAAAACCTTACATTGAACATTGAACTGATAGCTATTTTCACCTGCTCAGAATTCCAGCTATTCAGATCATTCTGGAGGCATTGCATATCAATAGCAATGCTGATTAGCATACCAATCCTTGCATCATTAGCAAACAGCTGCATGTCATCTGATAAATCTTTCCCAACTAATGTAAACCCATGCTGTTCGTTGCAAATATTCTCTGTCATCCCATTTCTGAATGCGAGCTCTAACATCTTTTCCAAAATCTTCATCACCGCTAATTGATCTATAGTTGGGTACTTGGGATTAAGAACATGATGATGTGGATTCCTTTCACATCATCATTTTTTTACTAATCTTTTGCTTAATTTGATTTGATATCCGAGTCACTTCTACTCTATTTATTCTTCGAACTCTCAGGGCACGTTCTGATATTGTATCATTGAAGTATTTTTAAACACTTCACACGCACTCTCGATTCACTCCCATCCAACAAGTGATACCGTGGCGCAGTACCCAGCATACTTCTCAAGAGTCGGTCATAGTTTCCTATTTTGTAGTTCAGTATGTAACCTTTTTCTGCATGGAACATTCATAAATTTAATCACTTCCAAAGTAGTACCACATGATAACTGTCACCAGTTGGAGGCAGAATGGTTACGTCTTTAACTGAAATCCTCAGACATTATAATGAGATCTAATACTCTTTGACCGCGAGTTCCTTCTGTCACATGCTGCTTGAGGAAATTGTCTCGCAACAGCTCGATAAAATCAGTTTCATTCTTCCCATGCGATTTCACAGCTATTTAATCGATATTAGGATAAATACAATCTCCCATTTTGATTACTCTCTTAGATTTGGTGATGTATTTCCTTGTCACTAGCAACCGATACACCAGGTCTCTAATAACACCCACTATGTAGTTGATCTTGTTAGATTCCACCTCACACCAGATTGCTTCAAACTCACTGCCTCATAAAAATTGTTATTAGTATTGCAGTCGTAGGTGTCAGCTTTTTCTGGATTCAAGTCATACCATCTCATTCGCAGCACGCCCTCTCCTCTCCTATTCTGCCTCTCTTTCCTAAAAATACTCTATCTTTCCTAGGAATTGTGTACAGACATAATTAATTACCTTCATGCCCTTTTGTATGCCCTTGTCTGTTGTCTGCATGACACAGTTCGATAAATTGCAGACCTCTGTTCTTATCTAGTTCCTTGCTTATTCAGACTTCTTTACACATGCTTGATAGGTTCGAACTGTACAAACACAGAATCGTTCTCTCTTCAAAATCATTTCCATAATTCCATAATAATAACCATTCCTCTCATTAACACAGTTACTTAGCATTGTCGCTCTTACACACAGATTCTCAAGATTCCTCACATCAGAATTCATTTCCACTGACTCTCTCTCTCTCTCTCTCTCTCTGTTAAGTCTCATATCAATTAGTAATTTTCCAAGATTCCTGATGCCAAACGCATTCAAGTGTAGGCCGTCCATCTTATAGAAATCCAGTCTTCTCTCAAAGTCACTCCACACATCCAAAAACTCTCATCCATTCCTTCTACACAGCCCTATCAGATATTTTACCATTATATCCCATTATGACTGAAGTAAGCAAGTTCAGTATACCAGTTTAAATATGGACGTTATATTTCCGATCTTCAAATGCATGAAATAACAAGATGGTTCACACGGTCTTCTGAGATATAATTAATTACATGTTTAATTGTAACTTATTAGAAATATTCACAAATAAGAAATTAAGTAATTAATATTTAAAATTAAAATAACTCAGAAATCATGAACAAAATTTCTTAAGAAAACACGTATTAACATGTAAGGAAATATTTTACAGTTTTTTCTTTTTTCATATTTATTTCATTAGTGATTGACACGATAACTGATGTGCCTATTTTTTCTGAATATTTTTGAGGTTTTTTTAAAACTAATATTTCACGTATTCTGAACTTTCACTCGAAGAACCACTTATTATTTTTTAAGGTTACGAGCAGTGCTTCAGTTTTCTACTGGTTTTCACTAGTCTTTTTCTTGTTTCTTGTAACGCCACATGAACATATGTGTGGGTGATCGTTTCTTCTATTCAAGAATAGGTGAGTAGAGATTTTGTGTTCGCTGGTAATTTTACATTTTGTATTTCACTAAATTTGAACGACAACGTTTAAGTTCTCAAAGTAACCTTCTGGAATTTCTTTTATTTGTGCAGTTTTCCTATAAGCTCAGTGATGGGTCTTCCTTTCTATCTCTTTAGCTGTGCTTTTCTTTTCAGGAAACGACTTTTGGTTTTCTTTCATTTCTTTGATTGACATTAGTATCTCTTGCACGCGTTTGTTATTAAATTTAAGGAATTCTCAGTGCGTCACGAATTGTTCTTATTGTTCTTTTGTGTTTATTAATATTTTTATTTATGAAAAATCTTTGTTGCTTCTATTTTTTTAACTGTTGACACGAGTTCTACTAGTAGGGACTGATTATATTTAATTCTTCAAGATCCAGCTCTGTTATATCAGGAGTTTATGAAGATTTATTTTAGTTGGGTGGTTTTGGGGCAGTAGATTGAGACTTATTCGTCTTCTAAATCTACTTCATCCACTCTAGGAGATATAATGCAACCGTATCATAACTTTTAAGAACTTCGCCTTCGATGCAGTTTCCAATACTACAGAGCAGTCATAGCGCAAAATTCCGTTCAAGTCAAAACACTACGCATAATAATAATAATAATAATAATAATAATAATACTAATAATTTTTTTTTTTTTTAATAAACGACTTATTTGTTTTTGTTTTTACAATGAAAATGATAAGGTTTACTATCACACAGAGTATCTGCACACACACAATGAAAAACATATTATCTTTTCTGTACAGTACGAAAATTCAATATACAAAATGCAGAGTACATTTTATAAATATGAATATAAATTTTTTTAAACTAGCTAAATATGGATTGGCACCAATGTGCACATAATTCACGATACAATGCAGTAATGCAGCATACACACACAATTCAATAATAATATTTTTTTTTTTTTATTATTATGTCTCAGTATAAGTTACATACAATAATAATATTTACAATAAGGATTATACAGAATTTTTTTTTTTTTTTTTATGTCTCAGATGAATTGCATACATAGTTGCTGTAGTAATTATATGTATATAATATTTATAACGCATTACAAGTGTGTATAACAGATACTTGCAAGTTAGTAATTTTCTTCCTCGAAGCTTAGCAGAGCTTATCTGAGGAAGATAATAGATAACAGAGGGTGGTGGTTTCATGGTTGTGTTCCTATAGTGGTCACAAGTCAGGTGTTGATTTTGTTGGTACGTGCTTGAAAGACTTCGACTGCTATTACAGTTTAACTTTTTTTTTTTTTTTTTTGTGAAAATAGGGTTGGATTTAGACATGTAGTGGTAGTCTTATAGTGGTAGTTTTTAATAATAAATAAATAAATAATAATAATAATAATAATAATAATTTTTTTTTATTTATTTTTATTTTTTTATTTTATTTTATTTTATTTTATTTAAACATTTTATTATGTCTCAGTATAAATTACATACAATAATAATATTTACAATATTTACAATAAGGTTTATACAGAATTTTTGAATTTAGAATATAATAATAATAATAATAATAATAATAATAATAATAATAATAATAATAATAATAATAATTTTTTTTTTTTTTTTTATAAACGACTTATTTGTTTTTACAATGAAAATGATAAGGTTTACTATCACACAGAGTATCTGCACACACACAATGAAAAACATATTATCTTTTCTGTACAGTACGAAAATTCGATGTACAAAATGCAGAGTACATTTTATAAATATGAATATACATTTTTTTAAACTAGCTAAATATGGATTGGCACCAATGTGCACACAATTCATGATACAATGCAGTAATGCAGCATACACATACAATTCAATAATAATAATAATAATTTTTTTTTTTTTTAATATTTTATTATGTCTCAGTATAAGTTACATACAATAATAATATTTACAGTATTTACAATAAGGATTATACAGAAGTTTTTTATTTATTTATTTTATTTTTATTTTTTATTTTTTTATGTCTCAGATGAATTGCATACATAGTTGCTGTAGTAATTACTGTATATGTATATAATATTTATAACGCATTACAGTGTGTATAACAGATACTTGAAAGTTAGTAATTTTCTTCCTCGAAGCTTAGCAGAACTTATCTGAGGAAGATAATAGATGACAGAGGGTGGTGGTTTCATGGTTGTGTTCCTATAGTGGTCACAAGCCAGGTGTTGATTTTACTGTTTGTTGGTACGTGTTTGTAAGACTTTGACTGCTATTACAGTTTAACTTTTTTTTTTTTTTTGTGCAAATAGGGTTGGATTTAGACATGGTGTGTTTGTTTCTTTGTGTTCTTGTAGTGGTAGTTTTTTGAGAGGGGGGGTTGTCGTGGTTTGTGTGTGTGTGTATGTGTGGTGGGGGGCAGAAAAACAGGAATTGCTCTAATTTTCATTCTCGCTATAATATTTATATAGTGCCTGTTTCAGCTCTCTGTATGTTCCTAGGTTTCTGTTGTCGAACGGCAGTTTGTTTATCATATCAGGTACGTAGAAGTTTCGGGTGGCTTTGCCGTGGTGATTGTTGTACTTATATGTTATGTAGTTTGTTGACTGTGGTCTTGTTATTTGATATGTTGTTCTGGTTACTCTATATGTTGGGCTGTAGTAGTGTTTTAACATGACTGTGTAGTGGCGTAAGTGTTTCACCTTAAATATTTTGTGTTTTGTCCATGCTTCCTGCATAAGAGTGGGTTGTTCCCAGAATATCAGTTTTATCATTTTATCTTGCAACCATTGTAGCCTGTTAAGTCTGTAGTCTGCGCAGAATGCGTATGATGTGATTGCATATCTTAAAATGTTTTCACATAATGCTTTATAGATTAGTATTTTTATGTGGGTTGGGGCAATGTCTTTTAATCTGTATAGTTTGCTTGCTATTATCCTAAGCTTGGTATGTAGGTAGTTTGTATGGCTATTCCAACTTTGATCTGCATCGAAGTGAAGTCCAAGGTAGCGTGTTGTTTTCACCTGTGTGATGGTTGTGATTTTAGGTTCTGCACTTTGTGTATAGGAGGATGAATGTTTGATAGTGAGATATTTAGTTTCTATGGGCAGGGTTTGGGGATTTTTGAATATCATTAGCTTTGTTTTTCCAGGGTTTATATATATGCCGTTTTCGGTTAACCAGTTAGTGATTTGATTGATGTCGTGTTGGATATTTGTGTAAGCGATATTTGCATTGTTGTGAATGGATACTATGGCAGTGTCGTCTGCATACTGGAATATTTTACTTTTTAGGGGGAGTTGGCTTATGTCGTGTGTGTATATGTTAAATAGAATGGGAGATAGGACAGCTCCTTGCGGTACTCCACAGGTTACATGTACCTCTTTGCTGTGTGCTGATCCTATACGTGTGATGTGCTTTCTGTTTTTCGTGTATGCTTTAAACCACTGGAGTAGACGACCTTCAATTCCGATATGGGTAAGTTTCGTTAACAAGGTTTTATGTGTTAGTGTGTCAAATGCTTTTGTTAGGTCAATGAATACCACTAATGTTATTCTGTTTTTATCCAATGCAGCGTTTATTAGATCTGTGAAGTCTTCCAGGAGTGTTGCTGTTCCTTTATTTTTTTGAAAGCCATATTGTGTTTTGGGTATGATTTGAAATTTTTCAACGTATGTGGAGAGTTTCTGATGTACAATGCGCTCCATGATTTGGTTGATTACAGGCAGCGTGGCGATAGGTCTGTAATTACTTATTATGTTTCTTTTTCCCTGTTTGTGTATGGGTGTGGTTAGTGCAGTCTTCAGTGTTTCAGGTATGTGTCCCGTTTCGAAGATTTTATTTAACAGTTTTTGTATAACTGGAAGTAGGTCGGTTGAGTGTTTCTTGATGTCTTTTGGTCTGATTCCGTCTATCCCGGGTCCTTTGTTAGGATTAATTTGTTGAATTGCCAGTGATAGTTCTTCTTTTGTTACTGTGGGGAACCACATCGACTGGGTTGCTCGTGGACCTAGTGGAGAATGTTCGTATATGTGAGGAAAGGTTGTTTCTTGTAGCTTTTGGACAGAGTTCACGAAGTGCTGATTAAAGTTGTTTGCCAACTGTTTAAGGGATTTGGGGTCGCAGGCAAAGCTGTGTTTTATTGTAATATATTATAATATATTATATATTATAATATATTATATGTATATGTTCGTCTTGAAGAACCGAGTTCACTGATGTACTTTAAATTTTAATTCACAAGAAAAGATCTACTTTGCAACTTTTTTTTTTAATAACAGTAATAATAATAATAATAATAATATATTTTTTAACATTTTATTATGTCTCAGATATATTACATACATAGATACAATAATTATTATAAAAAGACGTATGTATATAATATATATATATATATATATATTAAATAATAATAATTTTCTTTTAAATAAATAATATTTTTGTTCATTGCTAAAACATTTACACATATATATACAATAATTATCTTGAGGATAATTTTACAAAATTTTTCCACATTGGATTTCAGTTTAAAATTTTAATAACACTCTTGCCTCTGTATTGTGCATTTACAACACATGTTTTAATATTAACAGTGGTGATTATACAGATCTTTTTTTTGAGTGAATAAGAAATATAATAATAATAGTTTGGGAGGCATTTCTGATTTCTTTCTCGAAGCTTTGTAGAGCTTATCTGAGGAAGATAATAGATGCTGGTGGTGTCGTGGTTATGTTTCTATACTGGTCGCAAGCCAGGTGTTGATTTTACTGTTTGTTGGTACGTGCTTGGAAGGCTTCAACTGCTATTACATAGTTTAACTTTTTTTTTCTTTTTTTTTTGCAATTAGGATTGGATTTGGACATGGTAGGTTTGTTTGTGTCCTTTTAGTGGTGTTTCTTGAGAGGGGTTTGTCATAGGTTTTTTTGTGTGCGTATGAATGTGCGTATGAATGAATTTCTCATCCTACAGCAGTAGTGAATATCAGACCTATTAAACATCTGTCTACGTCTATCACAGCAATCAAACCAATAAACAATAAATAACGATGTCATTCTCATATAAGCTTAATAATATAATAATGTAATAATATAATAATAATAAAAAAATAATAATATTTTTATTGATTTCAAAATATTTACATATATGCTGTATCATAAGTGACATTCCAACATATTATTTTACAGAGTACTGCAACTAACTGATGCAGAATAATATTTATTATTACTTATGATTATGTATCATACGTTTACAAAACATATTGTTCTGTTTGTTTTTTTAACAATGAAATTCACACAAATTTTCTTTGAATTAGATTACATTTTTATAGTATTTACACAATAAATATAAAATATTTACAATTTTTTTGCATTAATGTATTTATATTTAAACACTGTAAGCACAGCACTTAAATGTAATAAATTGATTTTTTTCTTTGTGTTGATCTCGGTTCAGAAGTAATGTCTCAGCCTGCATCCTCAAAGCTTTTCAGTAAGCTTATCTGAGGATGACATCGTTATTTATTGTTTATTGGTTTGATTGCTGTGATGGACGTAGGCTGATGTTTAATAGGTCTGATATTCACTACTCCTGTAAGATGAGAAATTCATTTACATGCACATGCAGGGACGTACACATGCACGCACGCACACACACATACACACAGACCAGTGCGCGCGCGCATGCGCGATTATTCGGAATGTCCTGACGCGTCACCGAACTGGAAAGCCTTAACTAATATATAGCGTTTCGTTAAGTTTGTAAAGCGTGTAGGGTGCGAATTTCTTGTTCCTAGCATATCCTTAAGGCTTTTTTCAGGCTAATGTAGCTTTTAAAGTTCCTGTATTCAAAAGGTAGTTTATTTCGTATATCTGGGATGTAGAAGCTTCGAGTGGCCTTTCTGAAGTGATTATTATATTAATGTGATGTAATTAGTTGCCTGAGGTCTTGTTATACAAAATGTATTTCTGGTTGTCCTATGGTTGGCATCAAAATAATATTTCAGCATAGCTACGTAGTTGTTAGTATTTTGTGTTTTTTTGACTTTGTTTTGTAGATGGTTTATGTGGCTATTTCAGTTTATTTTCATCGAAGGAAATTTACAGGCGTATTGTTTCAACTTGTTTCATGGTGGTTGTTTTATTGTTCTGTGTGTCTTTTATGTTGAGAAGAGATGTTGAATGGTTATATATATATATATTATCAACTGGTTGAATCAGTGGATTTCTGAATATCATTAATTTTGTCTTGTCAAAGTGGTCAGGTGCATGGAGGTTTTGGTGATCCAGTCAATTAGCAGATTTATGTCATACTGCATATTTGTTTGGGCTATTCTTGCATTATTATGGATGGATATTATAGCTGTATAGTCTGCGTATTAGACGATCTTGCCTAAGAGAGGTAGTTGGTTAATATCGTGCATATACATGTTGAATAGGGCTGGGGAGAGAACAGCTCCCTGTGGCACTCCACAGGTTATTGGTAGCTCTCTACTCTGGTTTGACCCATTACGTGCGATATGTTTCCTATTTTGAAGGTGGTATGTAAACCAGCTGTGCAGAGGCCTATCTATTCCAACATGTCTTAGCTTTTCTAACAAGGTTTGATGTGTAAGTGTATCGAATGCTTTAGTTAGATCAATAAAGACTACCATGGCGATTTTGTTTTTGTCTAAGGCGGTATTAATTACTTCTGTAAAGTCTTCTAAGAGAGATGTTGTTCCCTTATTTTTCTGAAAACCATATTGTGTTTTGGGGATAATATGAAAGATCTCAGTGTATGCTGTGAGTTTCCTTAGTACGATTCGCTATATAATTTGATTGATAATTGGTAGTATTGCTATTGGGTCTGTAATTAGTGATTAAATTTCTTTTTCCATGTTTTTATATGAGTGTGATTATGAATGTCTTCAACATACTTGGTATTTATCCGGTTTTAACAATTTTATTTATTAATTTTAGTAGGATAGGGGTCTAGGATAATTGCGTGATATCATTAGGTCTTATACCATTGATTCCTGGGCCTTTGTTTGGTTTCATGTGTTGTATTACAGAGGGAAGTTCTGCTTCTTTCATGGATGGCAACCATAATTCCTGTTTTGCTTGTGGTCAAAGTGGAGGACCACAATAATAATAATAATAATTTTATTATGATGAGTAGCCTTTTTTTTATGCTTTGATGAAACCAGAATTTTTGATGCTTCTAAAATTCCCAAATATATATATATATATATATATATATATATTTGGGAATTTTAGAAGCATCAAATCCCAATAAGATCAAAGCCCAATAAGATCAAAGAAAAAACTAGAGCAGGATAGATACATAAGGCGGCTAAGAAAACTATTTAAGTGAATGCTTAACGCTGGAAATTTGATAAAAGCTATTAATGCTTGGTCCATACCTGTTTTCAGATATTCAGCAGCCATTGTTGAATGGACCCAGCTAGAGATGGAAAATTTAGACCGAAAAATTCGAAAATTTATGACAATTCACCATGTCCTCAATCCTCGCAGTAACATTGATAGGCTCTGTCTATCACGCAAAAAAAAAAAAAAGGATTCAGTGAAATGGTACAAGTACAGCAAGTTGTTGAAGAAGAAAAACGAAATCGGAATGATTATCTGTAACAAACAATAAAACATTTTCTAATTGAGGTAAGGAAAGGGGGTTTATTTAAACTTAATGAGACAAAATTGGAGTACAAGACAAACCAAGTAAAAGGAAAATTGAAAGATGGAAAAATAAGACACTGCATGGAAAATACCCTCACAGCATAGAGGACAGCGCTGACAGCAACTTGACTTGGCAAGGCAATGTTTGAGAAACGGAGCACTAAAGAAACAAACAGAGTCGGTAATTTTTTCAGTACAAGAACAGGCCATTAAATCCAAAATTTAAGGCAAAAATAGAAAAAAAATTCAAGAAGACAGTAAATGTTCATTGTGTAAAGAGAAGGAAGAAACGGTACACCACATTATAAGTGGGCGCAGCAAAATCGGACAAATTTAGTACCGTTAAATGCACGATAATGTAGCTAAGATAATTCACTGGCATTTATGTAAAAAAGTACGGGTTTGAAGTATGTAAAGACTATTGGAAACATAAAGTTGAAAAGGTGACTGAGAATGTTAAAATACTCTGGGATTTCAAACTCCAGACTGACAAAAGCTTGGAATGTAATACACCCGACATAACAGTAGTTGAAAAAAGTGACAACAAGGGTGTTCAGTTTATCGAAATATCAGTTACAAGAGATAGTCAAATTGACGAAAAAGAAAGTGAAAAAAAAATTACAAAGTATCGCAAGTTGCAAGTCGAAGTTGATCGAGTTTCTTAAAAGAAAACAAATGTTGTTCCAATAATAATAGGTGCTTTACGCACCATTCCCAGAACACTGAAAAATCATTTAGAAGCACTCGGGTTAGATGGATTAGAAACCGGGCTGTTGCAAAAGGCTGATTTTTTACAGCACAGCATTCATATTGAGAAGGTATTTCCACAATTCATAGGCCCTTGGGTAGGGCGCGAATTAGTAGAATATAACGAACCTTTTACTTAAGGCTGAGGAAGCAAATCAAGCTTGGATGAATATTATATAACCATACCTTTTATGGGAAAAGTGTGTTAGTTATGGTGAGATCATTCAGCAAAGCCAATTCTATTAGTTTCATAAGCCGTGTCATTCGTGTCTCCTAATCCAAAAGGGCCGCAAAGGGGAGATAATTCCGTCCTATATCTAATCCAAGTTTTGCATTCCATTCCTTTTGTACTATTAGAAAGTCTTTGTTAGGAGACTTAGGGATCCGTTTATGCATCTGGTGGTAAAACTGGTCCACTTTCTGATCATCATGTGAGGTTTTTGGTGAATATATTTGTATACTAGATTTTTTTATTGGTTTACCCTTTAGTTTTACTAGTTTTACAAGTCTACTATTCACAGGTTTAAAGCCTATGACACAGTGCGTAATATTCTATTTTTGGATAAAGAAAGCAACCCCTTACCATCCTTCTCGAGTACTTGAATAAAGAAAGAGATTTCATTTTTCATTCTACAGATTCTGGTCTTCGTATCTCACATAATCCAATGATGGACCATTCATAACATGCAAATACATTTTGTAGAATCTTTAGTTAACCACGTTGATATAATGGCCTAACATTCCATGTTCCGTTCACGAATCTGTTTCTCAGATTGTGATCCCGCATGATGTACTGTAAGCTTTTCTTCACATCTAATATATGGTGATTAAGGACAGGTGGCCCTTCTACTCTCCTGCCTTCACCTACTAGGTGAGGCAAATACCTTATTCAGCGGGAGTCTACCTTTTCCCACTGCATAAAGTGAAAATAAATTATAAAAATAGGAACTATTCACCTCTCCCCACCAGCCATCGAATACTCTAATAGCATAGGAAGAAGGATCAAAAAGAAAACTGAGGTTTATCATCTTGAAAACCAGTCAAAAGAATACACACATCTTCTTAGCAGGTAGCAAAATAGTGAATGAGCTTTCTTCTACTATGATATCATTTCAACAACACAAAATTTACAGTAAGAGTTTCCGCTCATTCACCATTACGCATTATAATAATTTCTGCTCTACTCATTTGATGCATTCATAATTTCAAATTTTAGTACGACTCGTACTATATTTTTAACTGACTAAAAAAAAAAAAAAAAAAAAAAAGCAATGCTGCATAAATCCATTATCATTACTAACCGCGATAATGTTTTAGTCTATTTTACATGAAAAAAAAGAAGGAAAAAAATGATATTTTGGTGAGCGCTACTGCTTACGCTTACCTGAATTTTTCAAGTGTGAAGCTTAGCTCCAACCCTAATAACTAAATAATATAAAATTAATGTTTGTACGTTAAAATATACCTTAATTAATACCAGCGCACCAACTATATAAATGAACGTTAGATTTACAACCTATTATAAGTAAGATTAACGTAAAAAATAATACGATAAAAATTTTCGAAAGAAATTATTTTAATGGTTTGGGATTCAGCTTAAGAAGTTCCCACTCATGAATATGAACATCATATATTTTCTATTAGTTGTGGGAATTTACTAAACCGTAGAAGTAATAAAATGTATTGAAATCAGTTTTCAGTTATTTAAAATAAAGTTAGGAATAAAGTAGTTCGATCCACCTGATTCTTTAAGGCATTACAAGGCAGAAGAAACATTAATTTTTGTATTCTTCACCCAGAGATATAGTGCAAGGATATCTGCTAATCTGATACAGATACACAGGGAAACGCTACACCGGCATTGGCAAGTCTTCTGCACCTAGAAATCAATAAAAGTAGGATGTGTTCATATTTTGATTAGAGTTTCATTCAGGAAACATAAACGCAGTAGCGGTACCAATAGAGAATAAGATGAGAAGAAGAGTATAGGTAGAAATGTATACAAATTCCGAATAGCAACAGCTGAAATGTTTACGCTAATACTGCCACCTATAAAGCAAAGAAAACTGATCATGCTGCTACCTTAATAAAAGGGCATGCATATAAGCTCCGATTATATTCGTACTGTTTAAGCCAACGAATAACAAAATGGAAACACTTTTTAAGGATTTTAAGATTCTATTCTTATGGTATAAATTAATTGGAATTGCTTTCTTGAGTGGAATAACTGATTAACATGTGACTAACGTTAAAGTAAACAAAGGATGCATTCGATTATTCTGACAACTAAAAAGTTCTGGTTTTACGAGTTGAATGTTTGCACTCTGAGAAATATCATTGGAATTTTACATCCAGTAAGTGGAAAAATCAGCATTGTATTTCACCGCCTTCTCATGTATATCAGATCTCCTCGAATATCTTCATTGACACGTGATTGCTCTGTTCTGGAAAAATCCGCGACGACCCTTTTAACTCGCTCAAGTTTAATATACCGAATCTTAGCTGACTGCATTCTTTTTAACACGAGTTTATTTATAATCAGCTATAATTTCTCCTATACTAATTATCGTGAAATTGAAAAAGTAATCAAGGATCGTGGATCATTCTTAAAATGGTTGATCATCCTTGTTAGTACCACTGCCTATTTTGTTTCCTTGAGTCATGAAATTCTAATTCCATCATGGATAATGATTTTTGCTGCTTTCTTCAAAATAATTTTAAATTCCATTAACGAAGAGTTAGAAAAAATTAAGGTGTCATGAGAAAAATCTCCCAAGAAGGTTTAGTGAAACAAAGATCTATATATCTGGAATGCAGTCGGTTAATCAAAGAAGTAGAAAGAGTTCTATCTCCTGGAATATTTCTTTTGTTCGTAGGAGAAACTTGTGAATCTCTCTCTTTGTAAGTGGCAAGTAACCATTTGTTCTCTTATACCTGCCTGGATAATGTTTATTCTGCTTTGTTTTCAAAATAATTTTGAACTCCGTTAACGAAGATTTAGAAAAATAAAATGTGAACAGAAATATTTCCTAGGAAAGGTTTACAGAAACAGTCAGCTATATATCTTGAATGTTCGATTAATCAAGGAGATAGAAAGAGATTCATATTCTACTATATTTACTTTATTTGCAGCAGAGACCACATTTTATTGTTTTACTGCAAAGGTTTAATTAACGATACGGAACTCACAAGTTAAAGTTTTCGATATCGTTTGTTATTTTATTCCGAATATCTTTGATACTTATTTCGACGTTTTCAGTGTCACAGCTGCTCGAACGGGTAAGTATTATTTCGTGTGTTTTTTTTAAACAGAAAACAAAAAGTACTTCTGTGTATGTATGTTAATTTCTGATTATTGTTTGCAATTCGCAAACCTCGATTATGATCTACATTGTGTTGTTTCAGCCTGAGTCATGATAACGGTTTTCCATCGATATATTTTCTTACCTTGTTCGCTTGTGTATTTATAATATCTGACACACTTTCATTCTTTCCTAGAGCAAATCCGCAAGCACCCGGAAGTAACTTGGCGGACTAGAAACCTGATTAATGCTTATTATTGGGCAGTAAATACTGTTTGCAACTGTCTGGCAATTGAGTATATTTTTATGCCGGATTTTCTGAATTTATTTGGTTAAAAACTCCAGTTTTCTGGAAGAAGGTGCTACAAACTCACTAGATGAGACTGACTAATTCTTGAAAACCTTTGAATGTCTTTCGTCTCATTAAAGGAATTTCAACTCAGATCTTACCATCCTAAAGCCATGACTAAAACCGACTGAGCTACGTACACGAATAATTTATCTATTTATAAAAATATATCCCTTTATTCAAGAATTTACAGTTCCTTTTGACAAATCCAGCCATCCACGAAGTTTCTTTTTCTTCCTTTTTTTCATTTATCCTTCCCACTTTATTTCTTATTTGTTTACCAGTTTAAAATTTCAATTGGAAGAGCCTAAAATTTAGAGAGATCAGAGATCATTTCAAAATAAAAAAATAAAATAGATAATCGTATATATACTGTATATATCGCACTAAATCAATAATACCCACTCACAAACTCATTTTTCAAATGAATTACTACAAACGATGCAAGCGTACCAAACGTTTCTGAACATAGTTGATTTGCTTATCTTCTCAGTATATGAGTTCTAGAGACATGTTTTCTTAAATTATTTCTCTATGAAACGATTAAAGGAAAACTGTTTAAAAAATACATTTTCTTTGTGATTGGAATGCAGTAAAGTACTTTCAGGCAGACTTTAAAGGAGCTGTATTTGACAGTGATAAAACGATTAGATTCATACTGATAGACTGTCAGTATTAGATTCATTCTGACAGTCTAATAATCTGTAGAGTGAATTATTTTTATGCCAGTACTACTGTACATATAAAATATTGGAATCTTGTAGAACCTTCTTTTACACATTAGAATGCAGTGAGACTATCGTTGTGTTTTAAGTTCTCATCAACCAAGACTAATGAGAGCCTTTTATTATGTTTGTAAAACTTGAAGTTTTTCAGTTTCTCTGTTTTTCTGTTAAAACTTCAGTTTTTCTTCAGTCGGGACTGAATTCCAGTCGCAAATAAAATATATTTTATGAACAGTTTTACTCTAAACTACATGTACTTCACAAGCACCTCTTGAACACTATTTCAATAATAAAGGCTATCCCTAAACATTCTTCCTGGAAACCAAGAAGTCGCAATTGTAATATTATAGCACAACCAGTTATCTCAAAACACACTGTTCTCTTATAACGATACAAATTATTATTATTTAATAACCATTTATTAAAATAAGAATATACAGTAAGAACGCATTGCTCTTTACTTAAGACAAGATTTCTTAGATGCAAAAATGTGTTTTATGATTAAATATAATTAAAAGGTGAATAAAGAGATAGCGCTTTTATAATAGTATCGTCATTTCACTCTCGAGAACGACATTCGCTCCTCGGCTGCATATTTGAAGCCAATCTGGAAGTGGAAAGATATTTATGAGAGCTTTCGAAACGAGAATGAGTTAGTTTCATATGGAGATGAAAGGTTTTCCTGAAATACATGCAGGGCATGCAAACCGTCCGAAGGTAATACAATCAAGAGACAATACAATATCCGTATAACCAATCATCGGATTGTTCTCACTACATACTTGAATTGATAACTGACTCTAACTAAAATTAAATATTGTTTAATATTCTTAATGTGCTAGGTTTTTTTTTGCATATTCTAGAATTAGCCTGTGCTTGGAGCAGACAGCAAGATTTTTAACTCCTGTATACAGAAAATCGATTGCAGACAATACCACGTAGAAATTGTGAAGCCAAAGTGGTTAGTATAATTTGTACACATACTGTACACCTATATTCGTTCTGTTTATTAGCCGTAGGGCTAGCGTCTTTTCTCTCCAACGAAGTTGCCATGGGAGTCTCAGTGACATGAAACCTTTGTAAGAGTATTAAGGTTGTAGGTAAATTTTCTTAGGCCGGTGTTTTCTGTTTCATAGGGAGATGGCAGAAATTTGTCTTCCACAAAAAAAAAAAAGTTATTTAAATTCTGTAAATATAAAACAACACTTTATATAAAAGCATCACGTTATATACAAATAATATAACGCTATATACAAATAATATAACGCTATATACAAAAGTACAAATAATAATAATAATATTTGTTTTCAATCAAACTTTATTATTCATATTAATATTTATAATACATTACATGAACACAATTGTGCATAACAGATATTTACATGTACATAATATTTTATATATATATATATACACATACAATAATAATAGATATTAATAGATATAGTTGTTATTATCATATAGAGAAATTTCTCTATATGATAATTCTTTTGAATAATAGCATTCTTTTATTATTATTATCATGCAGAATATTTACATATACCTTGTATAGCGCAGTTAATTGGTTACAAGAAGTCAGCGCTATGCAAAACCGCGTTGTTCGAGGTCTATTTATAAAGGTTTTCAATTTAATTTGTTTATTACAAAAATTTAGGATAATAAAAATGTTTAAAAATGAAAAAAAAATGTTATTTTTATTAATCAATAAAATAACTAATAACTAATAACTAATAATAACTAAATGATAAATAAAATCCTTTTTAACTGATATAAAAGTTGTAGAAAACAAAACAAATATTGCTTCAATTTTAGCATACAGTAATTTACTTTTTACTAAAGTAGTCTTTAGTGTTCGTTTAACCATCCTTGTCTTCTTTGTCTCTTCAAGTACTAGATCTCTGTGGCATTTAATGGCATTATTGAGACTTTGTCTCACTTTGATGCTTCTTTCCAAATTCGGGTCGGCATTTATGAGAAAGTCGAAAGCTTCGTCGATTTTTCTCACAAAAGTTGAAAGGTCAGAAAAGGAAAATTTTTCAACCATGACATCAGTGGTGTCATCTTCGCCTTCTTCTGCTTCATAGGCACGTTGTTGTTCCAACTCCAAAAGGCTTTTATCATCCAGATCATTTGAATGAGAATCAATACATTCGTTCACATTGTTACAATCTAAACTTGTAAAACCAAGATCTTTTCCCATCTGCACAATTTCTGTTGAGATTTCCTCTTTTTGTTTTGCAAAGGCAACAAAGTCCTTTGAACAACACGGCAAGATATTATGCCATATGGCTCTCATGTTAATTTGAGTCACCTCTTGCCAAGATTCAAAAATATTTTGAATGGCATCTTTTATGTTAAATTTCTTCCAAAATTCACTGAAAGTCCAAGAATCTTCTTCTGCTGCAGCTTTAATAGCTGGGGAAAAGTTCGTCTTAAATAGTAAGCCTTGAAAGAGGAGATAACGCTTTGATCCATCGGCTGCAGAATTGATGTTGTGTTTGGAAGGAAAAAATGAATTTTGACATTTTCATCTAAATCAGTCAACAGAGTGGGATGGCCTGGCGCATTGTCTAATAAAAGCAAAATTTTGAAAGGAATATCATTCTTTTTACAATAGCTTTTAACTTCAAGGCAAAAACAAGTTTTAAACCAGTCTTCAAAAATTGAACGAGTCACCCACATTTTTTTATTCGAACGCCAATGAACAGGTAAATTGTTCTTTGTAAAGCCCTTCAGAGCTCTTGGATTATCCGCTCTGTACACTAACAGTGGCTTCAATTTTAAATCACCTGAAGCATTACCTCCTAGTAAAAGTGTCAATCGGTCTTTTGACACTTTATACCCAGCTTGTGTTTTTTCCTTCTCTGCTAGAAATGTGCGCGATGGCATTCTTTTCCAGAACAAGCCAGTTTCGTCAGCGTTTAAAATTTGATCATCTGTGTAGCCTTTCTTCTCAATAGGTTCCTTCAATTCATTAGGAAATAATTCTGCACTTTTAGTGTCAGCACTTGCGCTTTCACCTTGGATTCTTACGTTATGGAATCCCATACGCTTTTTGAAATTGTAGAACCATCCGCGACTTGCTATAAAAGTTTCACTGGTTGTACCTCCTTCATTTTCGCTTTCATTTTCTTTTATTTTGTCACATAGACTTGTTGCTTTTGCCTGGATTATCATTTGATTCAAATGAATATTTTTCTGATTACAATCTTCAATCCAAATCATTAGAAGGCGTTCCATATTTTTCATTGTAGAAGATCGATTTCTCGTGATCACTTTTGACATATAAGAAGCGGTGCTCATTCCATGTTGTTTAATCATTTCTTTGCTCTGAATAATTGTTGGTACAGATGACTCATTCATTGAATTGTCACGTGCTATTTTAGCAAACGAAGCGCCATTCTCGTGACATTTTATAATTTCAAGTTTCTTCTCTAATGTCAAACAGTTGCGTTATTTATTATTTTTTTTTTGTTACTCCAACAGTGTCGTGTTTGTTTTGTCTCTTTTCACTCATACTTAAATAATAAAAAATATTAAATATTAATATTAACGTAAATAATAAAATGCCTCGGGGAAAGAACGTGTCTACGTGAGAGCCAATCGAATAACTACTGCATAAACGTGGCTCTCGACTGTCACTTGCGGCGCTCGGGAGTCGCCGGTCAGTGTTGACAATGTTAGTGTAATAATGATAAGTGTAATAATAAAAACCGCGTTAGACCAAAACCCGCGTTGTTCAAAACCGCGCTATACAGGGTATTCCTATATACACTTAAGGCATATTACATTACATTTTTTGCTTTGTACAAAATTTTGTTCACGGTTTAGAGTATCTTAATTTATTTTTAATATATATATTTTTTGAATATATATGCAAATATATTTTTTTTTTCACATCACTATCATCAGTTATTATTATACACCGTATGTAGATATACATTGCAATAATTTGCAGCCTATAATTAGGAGGATTAGTTGATTGAAGCGGGCTAATCCCACCTACTTCGCAGCTAGGACTAGCCTTTAAGAAAAGAGTGCGATTAGACTTCACGAATTATGTTATTTGGTACTGTCTATCAGAGTGACCATACAGCATCTGTGGGTGCACAGTGAACATATAGATATAGGTCCTGTTATTTATGGAGTGTAGGCGTTGGATGCCTACACAATAATAATAACAACGACAACAACAACAATAAAAATAATATTTTTTTTTACAATGACAAAGCTTACTATCATACAAAGTATTTACATAATATATACAATGACACATATTTTCTGTACAATACAAGGATTCAGTACTACATGCAGAGTACTTAATTATTTATAAATATATTTATACTTTTTAAAAAAAAACTAATTAAATATCAATCCACCGTATTTACATTTGGATTGTCACGAATGTACATACAATTCACTATAAAATGCTGTAATACAACACAAGGTTCAATAAAAATAATAATAATGGAATGATTTTAGATAGGCATAATTTTTCTGCATTTTGCCTCTTGTGATTTTTTTTTCAATATATATATATATAGATAAATAGATAGATATATATTTTTTTTAATTGTGAACATAACAATCTTATTTACAGGATTAACCGGTTTTTGGTTCTCTGCAGTCAGGCAGAGAGGTTACATGCTCATATTCTTGTTGAGGTATGTTACATCGAAGTCATTTAAAAGAAAAATTACATTTTTTTTTTTTTTTTTAGATTAAAGCCATTAAGAGTTATTCTAACATGATACTGTATAAGATCATTAAAGTGGAAGAACATAGGAGTTTCTATTGCACAATATTGTCTATTTACATGAGAGTGCCAGCTGATTAATTTTCGCACTGTTAAGCACAACAATCCTTCTTTTTTCCCCTTTCTTTGGGGGGGGGATAGTGTCACTTCTATGCTGGAAAGTGAATTATAATGCAGTCGCCCTGCTCAGCCAGGAGTTGATTCCGAGGATTCCAGTCTTGGTGGAAAAGATCTAATGTGTTATATTGCATGTGGTGGTAATACTCGTGTAGGATCCGACTTCTCACCTTTTGTTGGAAGGCTGCAGTGAGTTGGTCAGTTGCCTCTCTCTGTGAAGTTGCTGTGCTGTCTGGTCTTGTATGTCTGAGGTAGAAGTTGGATATTACCGCTTTCGCGGTGATGAAAAGGTAGTTGCAGAATAAATGGTTATTTGACTCCGCATGGACGAGATTGAAATATTCCTCTTCTGTATGAAGACTACCACAGGTGAGAGCTGCCGTTTCCCGAGACAAACTGATTAATTGGGTGTTGACTGCGCATTCCAAGTAGATATGCCGGACTGTTCCTAATTGGTAGCAGAAGAGGCAGTTATCTGAGACGTTTGAGTTAAATTTTCGTAATATAGTAGGAGTGGGTAATATATTATGCCACATTCTCCACTGAATATCTGCGTCAGGTTTGATGGCTCTTGTGCGATATGGTAGATCCCATTGAAATAGTGTTTGATCAGATGATGCAGGATTTTCCAACAAAGTGCTTTGGTTCGACTGTTGTGTTAGAGTGCTGTAGATCTTGTTGGTGTTGCTGGGTGTAAGTTTCTCCCATGAGTTATTGGTTTTTATCAGAAAGATAGGCCCCAGATCTTCTGAGTTGGGAGGGCTAAACCCCTCTTCTGTTATGCTATCAGGCATAGCGTCTTGAAAAGCGGCCTTTACGTTGTCTATCTGCTCAGACTGATTCCAATATTCCAGGTTTTCGAGAGAATTTGGAAAGCGCCAGGTGAGGCTTGGAGAAAGAATGTCACCCAAGATCCTCACGCTTCGCCAGCTCCATGGAGGAAAGAAAAACTCTTTCTGAGTGATCGGGCTTCTTACCATCGTGTTGTGAAAGATGGGTTCCATGAGGATTTCAAGTAGGGATGCTGTCTTCACTGTGTGCTGGAGGTTTAGCTTCTTCCATCGTCGAAGGGCATCTTTGTAGAAATTTGTTAAATTTACTGGCACTTGAGCTGTTGTCATTCTTAAGGTTGTGGAGAGAGAGAGAGACCTCTAGTGGCAGAAGTGAAAATATATTCAGGGGTGCATTTGTGTGATATTTCCTTTGGTTGTATGGTATTCCGGAGAAATCGAGCGCGGAACGTTGTTATCCTATTGTCAATGGAGGTTAAATTTTGTCCTCCATCTTTGAGAGAAGTACATAGCTTGGAGTATGAAAGCCAGTTTGTTTTGTTTCATATGAATCGATATATGGTTGACTTTATTTGTTTCATGAATTGCTCTGGTGGCGTAAGAATCTTTAGTGTATGCCAAAGGACACTGGTGGCTATTTGGTTAACGATTATTGCTCTCCCTCTTGTGGAGGCAGAGGCTCGTATTGCTGCCCACTTTCCTAGTACTTGCTTGAAACGCTTGTTCAGTGCTTCCCAGTTCTTATCCATATAAGAGGGTGTGTTTCCGAGGTAAATCCCCAGGTATTTGTTTTCCTCTGTGGACCAGGTACCAGACATTGGGGAATCCGTTCGGTATTTCCATTTGCCACACCACAGTCCTGTGGTTTTATGTGTGTTTAGTTTCGCTCCTGAGGCTGCCTGATATTGTTGGTATGCCATCTGTATGTTATGGAAGTCCTCTTCTTTGCGAGTTATGATTGTAACATCATCAGCATATGCTGTCAGGGTTATGGTTTGGTAGGGAAGTTTAGGGTGGCATGCCCTGAGCAGCATGCTGAGTCTACACAAAAAGGGTTCAATGGCAATTGTGTAAAGAGGACCGGAGAGTGGACAGCCTTGTTTAATACCTCTGCTGTATGGTGCAGTTATGGTAAGCCTGTTGTTTATTTTCATGCAAAACTGTGCCTTGGCATATAACATCTTAATAGAGTGAATGATGCCTGAACCAAAGCCAAATGCTTTCAAGCAGTTGAAGAGGTACAGGTGTTCAACGCGGTCGAACGATTTTTCCTGGTCTAGTGTTACAAGACCCATTGTTTCACTGTTGTTGTTCGCTATGCTTATGAGATCCCTTATGAGGTGTAAGTTTTCGTGGCTTGATCTTCCAGGGATGGAATAGCTCTGATACCTATTTATAATTTCGCTCAGAGCGGGTTTAAGTTTGTTGGCAACGGCTTTTGATATAATTTTGCAGTCGGTGTTTGTGATAGAGTTGGGTCTCCAGTTTCCTAGTTTCGTCGCGTCTCCTTTCTTTGGAATGAGTTTGATAACTGATGTTGTCATATTGAGTGGAAAGCCATTGGTATTCGCGTCGACAAAAACTCTGTAGAGGATAGGTCCAAGCTGTTTCCAGAAGGACTAGTAAAATTCAGTGGTGAGCCCATCTATTCCAGGAGATTTATCTTTTGGTAAGGAGGTGCAGGCAGTTTTCAGATCGTGTAACGTGATGGGGAGTTCTGTGTTACTCCTTGTTATTGGTGAGAGTCTTTTCACATCGGAGAGAATTATATTCATGGCCTCCATAGATGTTGAGTTGGCTTGGTACAAATTTTTGTAGTACTGCAAGGTATGTAAGAGGAGTTCGTCATGATTTTCTATGATGTTTCCATTATCTGTTTTAATAGCAGATATAGTGGTGCACTCTTGTTGGCGTTTTTCTAGTGAGAAGAAATACTTTGTGGGGGCATCTGCGAAGTTAATATGTTTGCGTCGTGCTCTTATTAGTGCTCCTCTTGCAGAGTGCTCTAGGTGTGAGCGTATGGTGACTTCTAGGGATTGGTATTCCTCAGATTCTGGATGATGCAATTGCTGTTGTTGTTGCAAATTTTTAAGGACTGAATGCTTATTCAACTTTCTTCTGCGACTATATTTTTGGGTGAATACCCTAACTTTGGATTTAAAAAGTGACCACTACTCGGAAATTGATTTTGAAGTAGGTATATCTCTGATGAGAGTTTCGATATAGATTTTGGTGGTTCTGAGATATTCTGTATCCTTTAGTAGGCTGTTGTTAAAAATCCAGTATGCTCCTCCTTTGTGTCTGGTGTGTCCAGGAATGCAAATGCTAAAAAGGATGGAATCATGGTCTGATGCATGAGATGGATGGTAATTGACTCTCCTGATGTAGGGTATTGTGTGCATCGAAGTGTAGTATCTGTCGAGCCGTGCCTGGTATAGGACACTGGTAGGACCACCTTTGGCTTTCCAGGAGAACACTTTCTCATGTGGGTGCAAGTGTCTGAAGGTGTCGGTCACCTCGAGGTCATTTATTACATCCTGGAGAAGCTGAGCTAGTGCGTGTCGATGTTCTTGGCATTGCTGTTTGTCCATTGCAGGATCCAGAGTGCAGTTGAAATCCCCTGCAAGTATGATGTGGTCATTCACCTTGCTGAGGTGGTTTTGCACAAACTTAGTACCTGCACTGCAAGCTGTTCATTTTGTGGGATATTTTTTTTTTTTTTTTTATTTAACTTGTTAAAATAAACATTACACGATAGGCAACAATGACTATTTACATATTATAAGTATATACAGAGAAAGAAAAAACATTTTCCTTTCGGGTGTACAATAGAGATATAAATGAATATTCAAAATTAACAGTTCAGTTTCATTCTGAGTTAACATTCAGATGGAGCACATTGTCGTCGTCAATCCAGAAGAGGGTACCAGTTGGATTTTGTGGGATAGATAGATAGATAGATAGATAGATAGATAGATAGATAGATAGATAGATAGATAGATAGATAGATAGATAGATAGAGTCTATATTTAATACAAATATTTAACTCCTCTCCTCTGGTCTGTAGTTCTGAGTATCGTTTATTTTACCCTGTTTGTAAATTGGCGTAATTATTTCACTTTTATGTTGCTGTGGAATAATGCCATTGTCGAATATTATGTTCACTTGTCTGAAAAGTATTGAGTTTATTTGTTCAAAGTGTGTTAAACGATCTATGAATGTTATTTTCCTGGAGTTGTCTTTGGATTTAGCTGTAAGAGTGCTTCTTTCAGTTCCTGTTTTATTACAATTCGAAAATACAGAGTTTGTTGTTGACTTTGCGTAGGTAGTTTTTTTTTTTTGATCGTTGGTAGATTGTGTTTTTTGAGTTGTGAAGGCAGGGTTGAATGAGTCTGCTAGTTCCTCTTGGTTTGTATCCTAACCAAACATTTTTGCGAAAAAATCTTGTGCTGAAGTTTTCTTTTTTCGAGTTACTAATTCGTTGAGTGTAGCCCATGTTTGCTTCATGTTGTTGTTATATTCCATGAATTTTTGGAAGTAGCAGCGTCTTTTTGCCCTACAAAATTTTGTTGTTAGTTGAGTTCTTGTGTTTTTGTATAATGTTTGTAAATGTGTGTTACTGGGTGACTTTTTTTAGTTTTTTCCATAGATTTTCTTTTACAGTAATACTATTTAGTATGTCGTCATTTATCCGTGGATTATGGTCTGTCGCCTTGTTTGTGTAGGCTTTGTTGTTTTTTTATATATTTCTCTCAACTTTAGTTGGAAATTCTCATATAATGTTACAGGATCATTTATTTTAAGTAGGCAATTCCAGTCTGTAATTTTTACAAGGTTGTCGACAGTGCTCTTTAATACGATCACGTTTTGTCGACTTTTGTGGTGGTGGATTGAGGGGGGGTGGGGAGGTAACATAATAAGACGAAGTTGACACAAAATAGTCATCGGGAATTTTGACGTTAATCGCTGATGATGTATATGTATGGATGGGTGCCCGTATGTTGATATGATCAATGCATGATTGTGTTAGTGAACGTTTGAGTATTTCTTCTCTTGTTGGGGAGTTAATAGTAGGGTTTATGTTGTACTGACTTAGTATATCAAGGTATGTGTTAATGGTTGAAGAAGCGTGGTCAAGTGTATATATATTAAAGTCTCTAATTAGGATGAGCCTATGTGTTGTACGGGGTTCAATTCCGCTTAGCCATGATTGTAACTGATGCAGAAAGCTGAGTGCATTATTATCTAGGTATCTGTATAATATGCGTATTGTGTATTGATACTATGTTTGTCGCTATTTGTGATTTCCAAAATTATAGTTTCCGCATTTTCGAAATGAGTTTGCTTTTCAGTCATATTGTATTCTTCTTTGATAAATTCCACGATGCCACCTCTCTCTTTTATTTAGTCTACATAAGTTGTGAGTTCTATACGTAATTTAATGTTCTATGCGTAAATTTCTTTTAAAAAACTCTACTTCACAACTTCAACTATGGGAGCATCAAAACAGCTTGCTTGCTACGGCTTTTTTTAATGCTTGCTTTCCATAATAATAATAATAATAATAATAATAATAATAATAATAATAATAATAATAATAATAATAATAACACTGAAGGATTATTTAAAGCTAATTGCCTTTCAGGAAAAATAAAGCATTAGTAGATATTTTTATTTTTTATTCTTGCTTTATCCATAGGCAAAGGATTTTCCATTATAGTTGAAAATCAATACCCTATTGCTCTGTTTTGTGGTTTCATCCCCCTTCCCTGTCATTAAAAATAGTTGAGTTGCTCGCATATGATTAATATTTATATGCATAGATAAACAACCTATTTGGAATAACGTCGTTCTGACCACCGGTCGTTTTGATGGACAACACCTTTCATCGCTTTATGAACACTTAACTATAGATTGTGCTACGAAGCTTTTCTGCGCTATAATCAATAAGAATTACATGGGTTTCTGTTTTTTTTAGCCGTACCAAGAAACATGAAAGCCTTTATAGTAGCAATACAAAATAAGATGAAATGTCAATCTTGGCAGATAATATCAGTACCGGAAACAATATATAAAATCCGAACAATAAGGGCTGGAATATTTTCCTCACAATTACACGAATAGTGCTGCCACCTACAAACACAACTTCTCATATTTGTGCGTAATAAAACCCATGAACTGAGGTCGGATTATTTTCGTGCTGTTTTAGCAAATGAATGAGATAAATGGATGCCCATTTTAAGCATTTCAGGATTTTATTCGCATGGCATAAATTAATTGGAATGTCTTTCCTGAGTGGAATAACTGATGGGCAAGTAACTAACGTTAGTGTAAATAAAGGATGCTTTCGAATAATATATTCCTTGTTGGTTCTCTGTGCAACAGCTGTTCTGACAACTAAAGAGTTCTTGGTGTTTCACGAGCTCAGTTTTGACAATGCAGAAAATATCATTGGAATTTTGCATCCAGTAATTGGGATATTCAGCATGGTATTTCACCGCCTTCTCATGTACATCAGATCCCCTCGAATATCTTCATTGATAAGTGATTGCTTTGTTCTAGAAAAATCTGCGACTCTCCTTTCAAATCGTTCAAGTTTAATGTACCCGATCTGGGCTGGCTGCATTATTTTCAACACGAGTTTATATATAATAAGCTATAATTACTCTTATCTTAATTATCACGAAATTGAAAAAGTAATCAAGAATCAACATTTATCTTGTGAATCATTCTTGAAATGGTTCATCATCCTCGTTAGTACTCCTGCGTATTTTGTTGCCTTGAGTCATGACATTCTAATCCCATCATGGATAATGTTTTTCGCTGCTTTCTTCAAAATGATTTTAAATTCCATTAACGAAGAGTTAGAAAAAATGAAAGCGTCACGAGAAAAATCTCCTCAAGAAGGTTTAGTGCAACAAAGATTTATATATCTGAAATGTTGTCGGTTAATGAAAGAAGTAGAAAGAGCACTCTCTCCAGGAACTTTTCTTTTATTTGCAGGAGAAACTAGTTTTTGTTGTTTTACAGCGTACTATTTATTTAGTGATTCGCACATTAACAAATTCAAGTTCTCCATATCGTTACTTTTGTTATACCAAATTTCTCTCATGTTCATTTCGGCTTTCTCCATATCAAAAGTAAAGGAACAGGTAAGACGTTATTACTTTTTTTTAATTAGTTAAAATTTTTAATTGTTTTAACAAAGGAAATATCATTCAGGTTACTTGTAAATTTCTTAATATTATTTGCAAGTTAAAAAATAGTTTCATTTTCATTGGAATATGAACGAATAACTCTGTTAAACACCACACATATTTCATCTATTAATATTCTCCGTCCGAGTTTATTTTGCAAGAAGTAACTGTAACTGTAGGTATGTAAAGACATACTCGTGCCCATGTTATGGGGACGCTTATTGATAAGAATTTTTTTTCTTTTCCATTTATCAAAGTAATATTATGGTGACCTTCCATTTTGATGATTGTAGTAACGTTTTTTTTTTCGGTTTAATGCAATTACAGGTTTCTTCATTTTGCTATAAAATGGAATATTTGTTTTCATATCCAAATCAGGATACCAAATATCTGATTTAGTAAATTATTTAGTCAATTGGTAAATTTTCACAGAATGTTCCCATCACTTTTTTTTTACAGAAACGAAGTTTAAAAATTTTAGTATAGCGCTGGCGATCAGTAAAATTCCATGTTTTAAAGAAAAGCAAGCAGACTCTCTACAAACAGATTAGTGGTACTGTTATGGGTTCTTCCCATCTCTCCCATTAGCAAATGTTTACATGGAACACTTTGAAAACAAAGTACTTGCAACAGCTACATACAAGCCACTAGTGTGGTTAAGCTATGTAGATGATGTGTTTTCCATCTGGCCCATGAACAAGACAGTTTGGATGCGTTTGTCACCTACCTAAACAGCCAACACCCGAAAATTCACTTCACAGTAGACAAAGAATCGAATAACTGTTTGCCATTTCTTGACACATTAGTCACCCGCCTTTCAGATGGATCACTATCTTTTTCCATTTACAGAAAGCCTAAACACACAGGAAGATACCTACATAAACAATCACATTATCGGAGCCATTTGTTCTAACGATACAGCTCTGACCACAGAACTCAAATATCTGCACCATACGTTCTTGGCCAACTGCTATAATCCCTACAAAATAGATAAAATGCTACATAGTACCATTACCCTGCCCTTTCCTATTTCACAAGAACACAACATGACAATTTCTATTCCCTATGTCAGGGTGAATCAGAAAAGATAACCAAAGTATTGACGAAACATCGCCTTCGTACCACTTTCAAACTTCATGTCAAATAGCAACTCTGATCCACTCGCCTAAGGATACACTTCACTCTTTAATACACTCAGGAGTGTATGAAGTTCCCTGTGAGTCTGACTTGGCCTATTATAGGTAATCAGGAAGGTCAGGTAACATCCGCCTGGAAGAAAATGAAAAATACATTCGCTACTATTACGATGGCAAGTCAGGACTGCAGACCACGCTTTGGACATTCCTTCACACAGGATTAGATGGAAGAAAACGAATGTGATATTTAGGAGTGGCTACAGATATGAAAGATTATTTAATGAGTCAGCAATGGCTTTGAAGAATTCTCCAAACCTTAACAAATATGGTATTAATTTGCCAGAAATTTGGGAGACTGTTGTCCTAAGATCCGCATAGCTGCGGTTTTGCTTTTGTTAGAGGGCGCCAAAAATAGGACTTCAGATCTTTTATCAATTGCAATTGTATTATTTCAATCATTCACTGTCGCGTGGACAAGTGTATTTTGCTCTGATGATGCTGATTTGAAATTCAGCGAAATATAAGCAGTTAATGAAACATCTCTTTGATAAAATTTTTTGGCGTTGTTAATACCGTTAAAAAATAATAAATTCCGTTGTATTTAAGCAGTATGATTCTAAGTCAACCGAATTTCCATGCTCTCTATGACTTATCAAATTCTCATTATCTTTAGTAAATCTCAATGTTCGCCGGAAACATTGGCTTAGTCCACTTCCCTGGATAGTAGTGTGGGGTTATGATTTTCATTAATACTTGGATCAAACATTTCTCATTCGAGATCTTTCTAAAATAAATACTCAGCGCAACTTTAAAAGAATACAGCAAAATGAAAACTCAACCAAACAATATAAAGCATTTATATTTTCTCTTTCTCTAGAGGGAAAGTTGTAACCTTATTAATATCAGCTTTATAAACTTTCATTAAGATGATTATGTTCGACAGCGTCAAGTATATTTCTGGTGGTAGTGTGAAACTTCGTGACATTGCAAGGAGTCGTTGGTTTTGTTGTTGTCTGAAATGAGTGCAAGCAACAAAGATTGAGACTAGTTTATCCTCTTTTACTGTGTTCTTTTCTTTGTTGTTATTGCTGTCCTTCGGTTCGCTTGATTTGAGGGATATATATAATCTTAGAACACAGGACGAGACCGATTAGGACATCCTGAAATGAAACATACTTAACAATTAGAGAGGATTCCAAACCAGAACTTTTCAACAAACTAACATATACGATACAGATATACACCAGAAATTTCCAGTTATGTCTGTGTGTTCATTTCAGTGAATTTTATGAGTAGTTGACCCCCCCCCATCCTTCATGATTTTTAAAAACATTCTTTCCTAAAGTAAGTACCGTAATTTCAAAAACCGATTTATGTAAATTATAAATTATACATTCTGAAACAATAATTACAAAAATTGAAACAATAACTACAAAAACAACTGCAACAAAATTATACATCTGTTATATTTTATTACATTATTTAATTTATAATAACAATATAATTTGTAATAATTTAAAATAAAACAAACATAAGAAAGAAACAATAAAATTCTTAAAAGAAAGCATATTTATTAGGAAAAATTTTAATTATATACACTGGGATAAAAAGGATTAGGGACGAACACTATTTCTGAAGAATAGAAGCGCAGGTTCAGACGAATCAGCTTGTAGCAACTTTTATAACTGACGATTTCGAGTAATAAGCGGGTACACATTCAAATTTTGGAATCGGCAGCACTCGACAGGATAAAAGGCAAAAGGTTGCGGAAAGCAAATTGTCTTTGAAGGAAGCTCCCTTCATGAAGGATTTAAGTTGCAATCGTGGATGTGTAATGTCTCAAATGCATCACTAGATGATTTCACACGGGGAAAAATTATCGGAAAGATAATTTCAATCTGTTCAGCGTTTGAAACCAATGGAATGTGTTACAGACGTTTGTCAAGACGCAGCCCTCACTCTAACATGGAGCATGAAGGTGGATTTTAGGTTATAACAGCAAAACGTAATCGACGTACCACAGTAATTAGCTTGCAAGTCGGTTCCATTGAAGCACAGCTACCCAGATATCTCAACAAATTTTGCCAGGACGTCTACGACAAGTAGCTCTATACACCCTGAGACTCGCAGGCTGCGTTCATTTATCCACAGCTCATTGTGGAGCACGTTTTCAGTGTCGAGACGCAGATGAGAGTTATTTTAGACTTTCCTTCGATTCTAAGCGGCACTTGATTTGGGTGAAACTGATACTCCTTACCATCGCGAGAATGTTCTTAAAAGGGTGCTGGGATGATGGTGTCGGGAGGAATTATGCTTAATATACACATCGAGCTTCAAACGCCTGAAAAGGGACTATGACTGGTGAACGATATTGCAAAGAAGTTCTTTAACCTCATGTTCGAATGTTCTTTTGTCCTGTAGGCGAATAACTCATTTTTATGGATGACAATGCCAAACCATACCATACACGTGCAGAGGAGATACTTCTGGAGACCGAGGATATTAATATAATCGAGTGGGCAGCACACTTCCTAGATCTCAACCTCGTAAAGCACGTTTGGGACACAATAGGGAAATCTATCGGTGCTCAAAATTCCCCTCTAGGAAATAAACAGGGCCTTATCCTTGCTCTGAAGGAATAGTGGGTCAGTGTGCATCAAGAACTCCTGAATCACTTGGTACTAAGCATAGTAGGACTTTGTGAAAACTGCATCGCATTTCGGGGTGAACATATTCCATACTGAAATGTCTCTGCCCATAGCTTTCTGTAAGCACTATATAGTAAACCTTAACTACGTCCTTTGGAAATTTGTAACTTTTTCCAAAAAGATATTGCAATTTAATTTGTACAAAATTTATAGCACATTTTATGTAATATAATTTATTAGTATACTGGCAATAAATTTATGTCCAAATTTGTCTTTACTCATGAAAAGTTTTTCAAATACAGATAAAAATATAGGTCGCCGTTAGTATTTGAACAGCAGCGTAAAATAAAACAATGTAACAAACCAATCACTGACACTAGTAGCCAAATTTGAGAAAACGTTTGGAAAAAGTGTATTTTTGAAGTTTGATGGCTCAAAACACCATACAATTATATATCAATGGAAAGATAATTTAATCAAGAATGTAATGCAATAAGGATTGCTCAATTATCTCTATTTTATGAAACATTATAACCAAATAACCAGAAAAAAAAGCACAACTTGCTTAGAATGATAAGAAGTAGCTTTCCTTCATTTGAATGTAGCCAATGAGCTTGAGTGTTTAGAGAGTCAATCAGGTGTCATCTTGTTTTGGCAATGAACCAATAAGGTCACAGTAGGATTCAGCTATTCGTGTCATGTATTGCAGCTGAGAGGGGAACATATGTGAGTGTGTTATGTGATTTCTATCAAGTTGGTTGATTTTTTTTTGTGTGTTCTTTCATTTAGTGAGCTTGTAAATCGTAATAAAATTAAAGAAATGGCTCAAAGAGTTGACTGGTCACCTCGAAAGCGATGTAAAATAGTACTCTTAAGTGAACAAGGCTACATTTATGAAGAAATTAAAAGAAACATTGGTGGAAACTTAACCAAAGGTTGCATGTCTAAATTTTTGAAGCGGTATAAGGAGACTCCGTCACTACAAAACCAGACTGGTAAAGATCTGGATGGATACAATATCAAATGGCGAAATACAATGTGAAGTTGAGTGCAAGGACTGTTCGGCGCAGACTGCAGGGATGTGGTCTAAATGCTAGAATTCCACGAAAAAACATTTTTATCTCTCAAACAAAGGTTGAAAATGTTAAACTGGACTAAAACCCATGTTAATTGGACAGCGAAACAATCGGACATTGTTATTTGGAGTGATGAGACCAAAATCTCCTTGTTTGGTAGTGATGGCATAAAATACGCAAGGAGAAGAATCGGAGAATATTTGCATCCTGATTACATTACACCTGCCGTGAAACAACCACTTAGTGTTATGATCTGGGGTTGACATCAAAAGGTGTGTGCAGAATTTGCGTGATTAATGGGAATATAAATGCCCAAAAATACTTGCGCCCAAACTGAAGCCTTCCGCAAGTGATCTTTTCCAAGATAATGAAGCATTTATATTTCAACAGGATTCAGCTCCATGTCATGTTGCTGCTGTGTGCAAAAAGTAGTTTCAAGATAATCATTTTCCACTGCTGGAATGGCCTGGGAATAGCCGAGACCTTAACCCGAAAATCTATGGAGCCGAATAAAAACACTTGTTAGTCAGAAGCAACCCACCAATAAAACCCAATTAATAGAAGCACTAATTCAATCTTGGTTTCACATTTTAACAGCTGCAGAACTACAAAAACTTGCTTTACTCCATGGGAAGGCGTTGTAAGGCAGTAATTAACGCTAAAGGCTACCCAACTAAGTATTAACTCACATTGTGAGAATTTTTGTATATCTCATTTTTTCTATGTGTTTCAATTTTCTTCTTTATAACTGTTGTTCTAACAAACAATCCGTCATAAAAGTTATTGCATTACATTCTTCATTAAATTATCTTTCCATTGATATATAATGTTATGGTATTACTTCAAAAAAAGTGGTGATATGAGCTATGAAACCTCAGAAATACACTTTTCTTTTTCTAAAAGGTTTCCACAATTTTGACTACTAGTGTAGATTTATTTCTTAAACTCTGTTACAGTCCTTCTCATGGCACACCACTAATTTATCAAAATATAAATCATCAAATATTTTAAACATCAAATATGGCTATTTGATGTTTAAAAGAGAATGTTAACTGTAGCAATACTGATCAACATTTATGTTCCATACGTTGCAACAAAGGATAAATACTGATAAATGCGCAAAATTTAAGTGCGGTCCCAAAAATGGAAGTGTTTCCATATGAAACGAGCACTTCTTTGACACTAGTATATATATATATATATATATATATGAAAAACCTTTAATGACTAATACTCGGTATTAATCATTAAAGGTTTTTTCATAATATTCCAACCGAGTAAAAATGAATTCTGAAAAAAAAAAATATATATATATATATATATATATGTGTGTGTGTGTGTGTGTGTGTGTGTGCAAGTCAAAGAATGCCTCGAGAGAAGACAATCTACATCTTAGAGTTCACCCTACACTCCACAGTGCTACATGCTACGCCACTTACCGACAAGTAATAAAATATTATTACTTATTTTTTTTTAAATATTATTAATAAAATAAGATTTTTCTCTTAATTATATGGGTTCTCTAGACGATATGGTTATTTGCCAGTTAAAAAAAATGAATTTTTTGGAGATAAACACCCTGCTCTCTCTCTCTCTCTCTCTCTCTCTCTGAGACTCACTGATTCACTTGCAACTGAAAATATCTCTATAAAGATTCATTTGGTCAACACGAAATTCGAACTGAGTTCTTCTCTACTGCAAGAGTCCATTATTCCGTTATTTTCCAAGAGTAATAGGCAGGCTCAATAATATTGCGATATTTTTTTCTGATATACAATAATAAGGAAATCACTGTGATCTCACTTTTCATATGGAAAGATCTGGTACATTGTATTAGTCACATGATGCAGTTTTATTGCACTACATATATTAACATTAATCAAACTGGATGGTGGATATTATTATGTATTATATATGAATATTCCAATTTAATATTCATAATATTCATATATAATATTCATAAATACTTCTGCATATAATTATATTCAAATTTGTGGAGTTATGACTGCATGAAAATGAAATTGATGAGCTATGGCATAAATATCAGCATCTATACAAAAGGCATGTTTATCTGAATTGTCTAGTCCTTTGTCTTTAGTCTCAACTCAGAAACGATACCACAAAATTGGAAAGGATGTATAATAGTTTCGCACAAGGGTGTTGCAAAAACTGATGGATCTAAGTGAAGATGGTAGAGAAGAACTCGCTTACAAAATATGGATAGACAGTAAGCTATACTCTGCACGAAACATCTGGAAGTTTCTAAAATTCGATCGTATTTTTCCAATTTCCTCATATTTTATAAAATGTTACGGCCAAATTTGATAGAGGGGGGGTAGATAACTATCATACTGTCTCCTTTTGTTAAGGCATTTCACATGATATCGCATGAAAAGCTGTTATATAATCTGAAGAATAAGGGTTCGGAATATAAACTCTTGACGCGGATAAGTCGATGGTTTACAGATAAGTATCAAAAAGTGGTATACGGCGGGACTGACTTGGTCAGATTTCAGATCACTAGTGGTGTACCCTAGGGTTCAATCTTTGGACTATTGTTGTCCAGCAGCATTCTTCCATGCTCGGGTGAAGGACGGCGGTCTCGGGATCCCATCACTAATGGTTGATTCCACGACTCCACTTAGCTAGAATAGGAAAACTTGCAGCTTCATCATCTCCTATCTGTAGAGAGGCTTTCCATGGCCAGATTATCCAAGAGGACTTTAGACGCGTGAAACGGATTGAGATAGCAAGAGGTGAGTATAAGAGATTGGAATCATTGCTTTACAGTACTATAGACGGCGCCTCATTAGCAAGTCACACTTGGTACCCCCGCAATATCAGTGGGTAAGTGACGGAACCAGATTACTTCCTGGCTTTGAGTTTGTTGATTTAATAAGGACTAGAATAAACGCCCTACCTACTAGGGCCCGTACAGCCCGATGGGGCAGTAATGACATTAGTCGTAGGGCTGGCTGCCGCTACACCGAGAATTTGTCACATATTTCTCAATGCTGTTTCAGAACTCATGGTGTCCGTGTGAGGAGACATCATGCTGTGGTCTCCATATTGACTTGCCCTTTTAATGACAAAGGCTGGGAGACCACAGTTGAACCATATATAGAACTACTAGAAAGCCAGATAATGTAATGAGGAAAGATGGTGGTGTCTGGGTAATTGATGTTGAGGTAGTGGGTACTACGAGCAAAATGCTGATCGTGAGAGTGATGTTAAGGTTATTTCTTTGAGCCCTGCAGGGTACACTGGTGGCCTGCGAACATGTCATGTTAGATCTTTCTTGATGTCATTAATGCATACACTAGACAACAATAGTCCAAAGATTGAACCCCAGGGTACACCACTAGTCAATTTTATTTTATTATACTTCGTACTGAGAGAGCAGTGCTACTCTTACAACACGTCCAAATGAACTGAAGAAGGCCGAAGCTATAACAATAGGCCCAAGCCTTTACAAGTGTTAAAGTAAGGGTATCACCCAAAGCCAGTCCTTGGTATCATAAAATAAAATTGACTAGTGGTGTACCCTGGGGTTCAACCTTTAGACTATTGTTGTCTAGTGTATCCATTAATGACATCAAGAAAGATCTAACATGACATGTTCACTTGTTTGCTGATGAAGGAAAGATCAGGGATACCACTGGTTGGAATAGCTGGAAATTTGAGAAATTAAAATGACGATCATATCGATGTTAGTAAGTGCTAAGTTATGCAATTTGGTGTGAGAAGATTTCCAACGGCATGTTTTATCACGTGGTGGTTAAGCTACAAGAAACTGATGAGGCCAGGGATCTTGGGTATCGTGAATAGGGATTTCGAGTTCAAAGAACTGCAAATGAAACTCAAATGATATTGAAGTGAACCTTGACATGTAAGCATATGGAAATCATTTCGATTCTTCACAAGCCCTCTTGATAAGACTGCATCTGGACCACTGTGCGGGGATTGGGGCTTCTGCGTTCCGTGTTAGTTTCTGAATATTTTGTGGAATTGAAAAATACTTGAGCAGTTTCATTAACTAGTTAGTGGCTCTCTGTTGATCAAAGTCCGGTTTGCATGTTTTGAGAGTTTGAAGCACAAACCATAATTCAGAAGCGATCTGCAAAATAAATAATCCAGGAGGTTTCCACGAAACTAATCATATAGAGAAAGCTTCATAACTCACACAACAATCACTCCCTTTTTTTGTTTTGATGCAATGATCATGAAATGTCTTCATTCACACTCATTCGCAAATTTAAAGAGAGAGAAAGAGAAAAAAAGAAGGAACTATTTGCTGTTTCATGATATATTACAAGTGCCATTATAATGTAACATATACTAATTAATTTTTTAGTTTCATCTGCTTTGTGAAGCTCACAAAAGTTTAAAAAAATAATAGTTGAGTAGATGAAAATCGCTGATATTTCCAAGTCCTACATTTTTTTTTTCTATGAACCATGTGCATAGAAAGTTGTGACCCTATAGTACCTACATCATATTAGTATTAGGACCATGGATGAGCTAATAATAATTTGATCCAAAAATCCTGCTCTACAAACCAAAGTAGGTAATGATGTCACAATGGTGATAAAATTCATTTTCACTTAAAACAATTGTTTATTAATACTTACTCATTTATTTGTTTCTTCCTTTATAGAAATGTTATTATTTTCAAATCCAGCATTGCATTATCTTCAAAATACCTCAGAAAATAATTTCTGAATGGCTATGAAAGCACACGATTCGATGCGAATGCAGAAAGAATGGTTGGAATTTATGGAGTGAATTTGAAGGGAGGATGGGTTTATATTGGAGGGAGAGCCTACACTTGAATGTTTACGGTATCAGAAGTCTCAATAAGGTATTTATTGGTATTAAATCTTATACAGAGATACAGAGTAACTAGATTAGGAGGAGGAATTGTGAGAGCATGACCGAAAGAAAGCCTAAGATATACAACTATATTAACAATACGAATACAGCTATATTAATGATACGATTATGCTTAATATTGGAGGTCATTATAATGAAAACACGAGTTTGCGCTCGTCGAATAGGGAGTTAGCAAATATGTGCAAAGTTATCGTATTAGTGAAGCATCTGATATCAACAGGAATCTGAAAGTTGTCCATCTGGGTGATGCAGATTACAGAGGATGGAGGGTATACGAAAACGCATGGAGGTAACGTATGATGTTTGCAAACAATTCCCGGATATCAGGAACAAAGGGATCGACGTGTGTTTTCTGAGTGTGCGTGGCCTAAGAGTATTGCCATTAGTCAGAATTGGCTCTCAAAAGCAGTAGTTCTAACTAGTATGTAAAGGGTACAGCATTTTTATGAAGAATAAACAAGAGGAGGAGGTGTATGATAATAATATCGGATGATCTGAGCCTAGTTATGGTAGAAAGCTCTCTCTACTCTAACAGTTTTCCATTTAGTATTACGCTTTAAGCATGTGGTGTGAAGTGTATAGGAAGGTCAAACACACGGCGAGATGTTGCTAGAGATCTAGTGGAGCATCTGCTAGTGACAACGAAATTCATCATCAAATAAACCTAATAGGTAATAAACGATTAATCATCATTGGTGGTTTTAATTATCAAAATATTGATTGAGTAGTAGCAAAATCACGTGAGGAGAAGAAAGCGAATTTATTGAGCTGTTGCCACAGAACGTCTTCAAGCAACATTGAAGAGAATGAAATCCACTCCACGTCTCTTCATGTTAGTGGTATGGATAGGAGAACTATGTAGCAGTACTGAGAACAGATCCTCGAACACTACGTGAGAGATATTTTCTGAGACTTGCTCCGATTTTCTTTTCAAAGGCGACATTGCCAGCCCATTGAGATCAAATGGTCGAGAAGTATTTTCAAACAGGACATTAATCATGACTGCATAGAGAGCAGCACCACAAGACTTAAATCCGATCGACCATGCATGTGACGCCCTCTCATTAAACCGAGTTATTCTGAAAAGAAAATATAGTTCGAAAAACCGTCTATTCTCAATTACGCCTTTACTTCAATTCTGAAGAATACTTTTCCAGGACAATTTCTTTAATCAGCTTAGAGAAGGTATCGTTTAGGTGATAGTGATAAGCCTTCTGTTCCTCGAAATCAATAACATTTGGGTGTGTTCATGTTTACATTATCCTTTCGAGAAACCTGAAAGCATCTATAATAACAACATAAAATAAGATGAAATGACAATCTGGGGAAATATGGATATTAGAAATATTTATTTCCAATTTCCAAATATTTATGAATAACAATGGAGGAAATGGTCTATCTTAGAGTGCTGCCACCTACCAAGATAACTTCTCATGCCGATATGCTTCTCATGCTTCTCAATAAAACGGCATCAGCAAGAGCCACGATCCTTTTCCCGACAAACTGGATGCATTTGCTAAGGGTTTCAAGATTCCGTTCGCATGGAATAAAGCAATTGAACTTTATTTCTTGAGGGAAATAATTAACACACACGTAACTAACATCAGTTTAATCAGAGGATGCGTTGGAGTGATATATTTCTTTCTGGGATTGTGTGCGGCAAATATTTTGACAACCAATGAGTTCTAGTTTTCCGAGCTGAATATTAAAACTTACAAGATGCTCTTTCATTTAAATCAACTAACTAAATTATTTATCATGGTATTTCACTGTTTTTCATATAAATTAGATCACCTCGACTATCATCATTGATACGTGATTACTTTGATTTAGAAAAACAGTGAAAATCATTCAACTCGATAGAGTTTATTGTACCGAACTTTCGCTGGCTGAGTGCGTTTGTCCACTTGTTTATTTATTTTAGGAGTTAGTCTCTTCTATGGCAAGTAACATCGAACTGATGAAGTACTCGAAGATCAGCATATATATATATATATATATATATATATATATATTTATGAAGAATTGAATGACTAGAACCGAGATTTAAGTAAATAGGTTTTAATATAAAAACACTACAAGATTCGGCCTGTATCAGCCTTCATCAGGTGACATTATAAAAGAAAGAAAAAAGAAGAAAAAAAAAGTGATACTGCAAGCACGCACTCTCCCAACAATGCAACAAACGAAAGAACAGCTTTAAATACAACTACAATGTTTTCATGCTAATTATGTATAGAGACTCTCTTATGTTGTTCACAGTCTTTTAACCTTCAGTGTTTAGTGTTTTTTCTTTTTCTTTCTTTTATAATGTCACCTGATGAAGGCTGTTACAGGCCGAAACTAGTAGTGTTTTTATATTAAAACCTTTTCACTTAAATCTCGGTTCTAGTCATCCAATTCTTCATAAAAATATGTATGTTAACCGAGTTAATGATCATTCTTTCATATATATATATATATATATATATAAATAACAGCTGTAATTATTTTGATTAAAGTACGTGTTTATTTTATTAATGAGGTTATAGTTCCTCTAGAAATAGTTTAGGGTTATCTTCTGGTGACCTGTAAATGGAGTTCAGTATTGAACTTGATGCAATTCTCTAGTTTTATGTAAATGATTCTTGCTGTGTGAAATTTCAATTTTATCTGGCTTACAGTGAATTTTTTCAATGTAAACAATATATCCATCTTTTCCTTTCTTTTTTTTTTTCCACTTATGTTTATGCTTATGTTTTGCAAGCGAAAATGTTTCGTTAATCAAGGACGTTTCTGTTAATATTATGGTGTCAATGTGAGCTATGTGTTCATTACGTTATACCTGAAGTAAGCCAGGATTGCGTATCTATTTAAATATTGAAGTTATTTTTCTTATCTTTAAATGCATGAAATACAAAGATGGTTTACACGCTCTTCTGAGATATAATTAATTTCATGTTTAATTTTAACACCTTTAAACATTAACATATAAGAAATTAACTAATTAATATATAAACTTAAAATAACTGAGAAAACATGAACAGATTTCTTAAGAGATCTGTTCTTTTTTTTTTCAGAATAATTTCGTTATTGATTGACACCATAATTGTTGTCTGTTTACTTCATGAGTATTTTTGAGTTTCTGAATAACTGTTTATTTGTAGTTCTTGAATTCTTATTCTTTTTCTGAGAAATTGCCACTGATTTTTGTAATTAGACAATCTTTCACATATTCGGATCTTTTTATTCAAGAAACACTTATTTTTTTAACTTGCTGATCTAATTTTCTGTGGGTCCTACCAAATAATGATCATACCAAAAAAGACTCAAAACATACCACGCAAGACCTCCCAGAATATATGCTTCACCAAAATTACATAAACGTAACTGCTCACTGACACCTATTGTGGATTCTGTAGGTGTCCCACATACAAAATATGAAGATCCCTGTCAAACCTTCTCCGTTCTCTCACTGGCCACTCGGCCTTTTCGATAAAACATTCCATAGAATTTCATACAGTGATAAAAGGTATTAAACTTGCAGATACAGACATGTTATTAAGACATGATATTATCGCTCTTTCTTCACTAATATCTCTCACAATGAAACAAAAGAATTGTTAACCCAAACATTTCCACCGGACATTGTGGAATTATTCAAATTTACAATCGCATCATATTACTTCACATGGAAAGAAGATAAAATATATAAATAACAGAAAGGAACAGCAATGCGCTCACCATTATCACCTAACTTATCACCACCTGAAATTTTTCTGTTCAGCCAAAACAAACAATGTGGCTACGCTACATCCATGACGTCTTTGTAGTTTGGAGTCACACAGAACCTGAACTCTGCTCATTTCTACAAAATATCAACGTCCTATATCCTCGTATCAAGTTCATATTAGAAAAGGAAACAGGAAAAAGGACACAAAACTATCATCTCATTGCTACCTACAAACCCATCAACTAGCTCAAACAAGATGGATCCATTTCAACTTCCGTCTACCGAAAACCAACTTTTTCAGGCCGTTATAGCCATAATATATCAGCTCGCCATCCATCTCAAGAATATGGCATCATAAAACTTTTAGTATCCAGAGCACATAAGATTTGTTCTTCTGAAGAATACATAAAACAAGAATTGCAAATTAACAAAAAAACAACCTTACTAAATGTATATAATCCAATAACAATCCAAAAATAAATAACCACTCTCCTACAAATCAATCCAATCAAGAAAAAGCCCACAGGACTCCTATTCCATGTATTAATGGCATATCTGAACGTGTGGTAAGAAATATGAAAAAATATCAACTCTTTACTACCTACAAATCTATCAACCAAATTCATAACTTGCTACCTTCTCCAGAAGAAAAACTCTCACCGATGATGCTTCCTGACGTATACCAAGTAGCATGTTCGGGTAACTTGTCTTACTTTGCACAAACAGGAAGATCTATAAATAAATGTATCTCTGAACATCAAGACCACATCTGGCTTATCAAACCTCACAAATCTGGCCTTGCACAACATGGAATCAAAAATGCCAATCACAGGATCCAATGGCAAAGCGCCAAGTTACTACATTGATCTACAAATAAACATGAACGGTTATATAAAGAAAGTGCTGAATCCCTACTTCATAGATCTAATCTTAATCGAAATGACTGTCTCCCTATTCCAAAAGCTTGGGAAATTGTTATCTTCAATTGTATTCAATAATTTGTCTGTTGTATTTTCATTTTATTTAAGTAATTTTAATTTCAGCTCAGTAGTTTTTAATCCAGGTGTTTTCGGAAATTCCGAACAATGGTAGTGTAGCCTCTGTTGACAGCCAGAGCGATATGGACCATCCCCATCTTCACACAATGGCTTAAGCCTTAACGCATTTGTTAGAGGACTAGATGTTAGTTGGGTCATCAGCAGGGGGGTTCTTGTTGTCGTCTTTCGCGTCACGTTGTTGGGGCAATATGGCACTTATTTCCACAGCTTACGCTTCTGATATGAGATAATGAAGCAACTGATTCTCTTAATGCTGAGAAAAATTTGCACTTACTGATTCCAGCGGTTACGACTGTGACACTTCAATGGCAGATTACACTAAAAATGATATTAAAAATAAGTAGATAAATAAATAAATAAGTATATAAATAAATAAATAAATAATAAGTATGTCAATAAATAAATAAGTATATAAATAAATAAATAAATAAATAATAATAAAACATGTGCATTACATGAAGTAATACGTGATGCATAGTCCAGCATCGGGTGCTTTGATGAAATCTGGCAAACCCACTCTTACTAACATTAATAAGTAATAGTGGGTTTGTCACTCTTACTTACTGTTGTTATCCCATGAGGAAAATTTTCGCCTTAAAGAAAATATTCGTCTACCAGTATGTTATATATTCTCATAGGCAGGTCGAAGGGTCTTTAGTCTCTCAGAAACTGAACTTTATCATTCCGCACATCGGTCTAAAGAATATACACATCTTCTTAGCAAGTATAACAAAATTTCCACCTACTTCTGTTGTTTATGGTAGTAATTTCGCTCGAATCAATCCAATATCTTTCATATAAAGGCCTGAATCATGGAGTTCAAATTTTGGTCTGTAGAGCAGAAGTTAGATTAAATGTATGGTAGGTTTACAATCTATTACAGGTAAGATTCACGTAAAAAACATGTATTCCATGTGAATTGTTTAATAGTTTTTATGAAGTAATAAATACAACAAGGTTGAAGATTCAGATACAAAGAGCAAGGGCGTAAGAAACTGACAAGTCTTCTGCACTTAGCAATCAATAAAATTAAGGTGTGTCATATTTTTATTAGTTTTCTTTCATGAAACCTAAACTATTAATGGTAACAATAGAGAATAAGATGAATAGAACAGTATAGGTAGAAAATCTGAACAACAGCTGAAATAATTACACAAATAGTGCTGCCACCTATAAAGTAAAAAAAACCCGCTCATGTTGGTGCCTCAATAAAACAGAATCAGTATCAGCTTCGATTGTTTTCGCGCAGTCAAAACCAATGAATAACAAAATGGATGCGCTTTTTAATGATTTCAGGATTCTATTCGTATGGCATAAATCAATTGGAATTTCTTTCCTGAGTGGAATAACTGATGCACATGTAACTAACATTAATATAAACAGAGGATGCATTCCAGTAATTTATTCTTTTCTGGTTTTGTGTGCAGCAGTTTTCCTGACAACTAAAGAGTTCTGGATTTACGAGTTGAGTTTTAAAACTGCAGGACATATCATTGGAATTTTACATCCGTTAAGCGGAATATTCAGCATGGTATTTCACCGCCTTCTCATGTATGTCAGATCCCCTCGAATATCTTCATTGATAAGTGATTGCTTTGTTCTAGAAAAATCTGCGACAACCCTTTCAAATCGTTCGAGATTACTGTATCGAATCTTGGCTGGATTCGTTCTTCTCAACACGAGTTTAATTACAATAAGTTACAACGTCTCCTGTCTTAATTATCACGATATTGAAAAAGTAATCAAGGATCAACATTTACCTCTTGAATCTTTCTTGAAATGGTTGATCATCCTGGTTAGTACTCCTGCCTATTTTGTTACCTTGAGTCATGATATTCTAATCCCATCATGGATAATGTTTTTTGCTGCTTTCTTTAAAATGATTTTAAATTCCATTAACGAAGAGTTAATGAAAATGAAAGCATCACCAGGAAAATCTCCTGAAGAAGATTTAATGAAACAAAAATGTATATATCTGGAATGTTGTCGATTAATGAAGGAAGTGGAAAGAGTTCTTTCTCCTGGAATTTTTATTTTATTCGCTAGAGAAATTAGTTTTTGTTGTTTTACAGCGTACTATTTATTTGGTGATTCAGACAATCAGAGAATGAAGTTCTCTGTATCGTTATTGCTATTATACAGGATTTGTCTGATGTTTATTTCGGCTTTTTCCATATCAAAAGTAAAGGAACAGGTAAGATATTATTAGTTTTTTTAGCAAAGGAAATATCACTTAGCAGTAGTTGTAAATTTTTAATATTATTTGCCATTGGAAAACGAATTTAGGTTTAATTGAAATATGGAGTAAATCTCTTAATCACTACATATATTTTGTCTATTAATTTTCTCCGTGCGCGTTAATTGTTTTGCGAGACGACTAGTTATCTACATTTCCTAAAGGGAAAAAAACCTTTCAATTCTTGTATGTGACTAATTAATTCTTTCTAACTGTAATGCTCTTGTAAAGGTTCCTCCCTCAGTAGATAGGAGGAACCGAGGGTCGTTTCCACTGAAGAGATATACTCGTGACCCTGCTGTCTGGAAACCTTTTGTTGGTAAAGATTTCTTTTTTCATTTATGGAACGAAATTTAAGATGATTCGATTGTGATGATTACAATAATGTTTCATTTCAGTTTATTATAATTAAAGGTTTCATTATTTTGGTAGAATATGGAATAGTTGCTTTGCTTTCTATATCTGTATACCAAAAATCTGCTTAAGCCAATTTATACACTCGTTATCTGATAAACACTCTTAAGTTACCTTTCTCAGCGACCCTACTTAAGTGGGAAAAACTGCAGAAGAAGATGAAGAAGTTGCCTTTCTCAGAAAGTTCCAGGTTGCTCTCCCTTTTTTGCAGAAAGAAATGAGCTTTAATATCTTCGCCATAGCAGTGGAAATGAGTCACAATCCATGTTTTCAAGCAATTCAAGTAGACTTATATTTGAGATAAAAAGTAAATTTGTGTTTCATAACTTATAGCAAGAAACCGTCTGTGAGGAGGTTGCATCATGCGTTTTATTTTTTTAATATTGTTCCCATCCAAGAAAGGATATGTTCAAACCTATAAAGATTTTTTATATTTGTATCAATTATATATATATATAATCGTTTAGTATCATTTAGCGATGCAATTCGTCATATCCAAACGACGTTGTTGCTACTGACCTTACTTAACTGTCCGGTCGGCAGAATACACCCATCAATATTTTATTCTGTTACCTTGAGTTTCACAGCAGATACTCTGACACTTATTTTCTACCTTGTAGCATTATTACTATTATTGGTTTCATGAATTTTTCCTCTACGACGACTGAAATCATCTGATATCATGAGTTGTTGCTCTTTTCCCCCTCCTCTCCTATCTCGTCTGTCCTTCCTAAAATTACTCAGCAATAAGCACAATCGATTCTAGCTAGTTACCACGTATGGACACCACAAGGCTACAACTTAAGTTTTCGTATATTTACATCTGCTTAGTAGAGTTGAATAACTTTCTCTGTTTTGTTCCCAGACGCATTCACTCAAAAATTCCTAACTTACGCTGGAAACCTCTTCACCAAATTCATAACTATGCTCATTGACATTCTTATCATTATCTTAGCTGAGCTTACACCGTTCCTCCATGATGATCTAATTTTCCTGACTCTCTGCATTGTCTCACCTGAATAAATAATTTCTCCAGGTTCCTGATGTTACATCAATTCAAGCGTACGCCATCTTTCATAAGATTCGTTTCTACCGTCAAAGCCACCAGACGTATCTAAGAACTGAGATCCAGTTCTTCTACACAGCCCGCGCATGAATGATTAGTTTTCATATCTGCAGGCGCAAACTTGACTTTTGGTCTGTTTGCTTACTTGGGAAATGGAGTAAAACCAGGTTTAAAATTGCTTGGTATCTTTAACATATTTATACCCAAGGTAAAAATACTTTCTACATTTATATCTCCTCCAGAGATTTTTATTTAATAAGGTTAAAACACCTTATGGTAACTTGTTTTGGTGAAATACTTACAAGCTCTGTATTACTAAATCTTGGTATTTCTAGCCTAGCTCCCACTGATGAGACCTCAATAAAGGTCGAAACCGGTCTGGGTAGTGGCCCCTTGCCTTTAATACAAAACATCATACATCCCCTTCTTGGAGATGTGTTTTGGCATTTTCATTTCCTTTTATCTGTCGCACTGTATTGCGTATTTGTTTACCCGTTTAAAATTTCAATTGGAAGTGCCTGAAATTTAAAAAAAAATAAAATAAATAAACTAGATAATCGTAAAGAGATGCTGCAATGAATAAACTGTACCCACTGACAAACTACTACTTATTTAAATGAATTGTTCCAAACGATTGCAAACATGTTTTTAGAGACAAGTTACCTTCAATTATTTCTCTATGAAACATTTAAAGGAAAGGTGTTAATAAAATACATTTTCCTTATGAATGGAATGCGGAAAGTACTTTGAGGCAGAGAAGGTGTATTTGGTGGTGAAAAAACGATTAGATTCGTAATGATAGTCTATTAATCTGTTAAGTGAGTCATTTTTATGCCAGTACTACTGTAATGCAAAATATTGGAAACTTGAAAGACAAATTCATTTTTCAAATTAGCAGGCAGAAAGGCTACCGTTGTGTTTTAATTACTTTCTCATCAACGAATACTAATGAGAGCGGTTTATTATGTTCGTAAAACTGAATGTGTTATTCTAATTATTTGCCTTTACTACATGAAGAAAATCCGGAGTTCCCGGGAGGAGAACACCTGTCCACCTCCGTATGAACGGCAGATTCACTTTCATTGTAACCATCATAAAAGTTAACTTCCTGGGAGGTATTCGAACTATCGTTTCTTCAGTACAAAGGAAATCGTTAAAAAAAGTATTGTACAGTTTTCTGGCAGTAACCAAATTGCACTCGTACATGCCCTTCACTGGCATAGCTTTAACTCTATTTCAGTAATGAAGGCCATCCGCGAATATTCTGAGTGCAAATCAAGCCGTCTTCTTTGTAACCTTATAACATATTCACTTAATTATCTCAAACGTTTCAAAACACACTGTTCTCTTATAACAATAAAAATTGATTGCTTGTTTTAAAAAAAAAAAACATAATCATTTATTAAAAATAAGAATATAAGAACATTTTCCTCTTCACATAAGACAAGATTTAATTAGATGCGAAAATGGGTCTTGGTATTAAATATAATTAGAAGGCAAATAAAGATGTAGCGATTTTATAATATTATTTTCAACTCAGTCGCCAGGACGATGTGATATTTGATTCTCGGCTGAATAACCTAGATTAGATGTCTATCTGATAGGGGAAAATATTTATGAGAACGTTCAAAACGAGAATGACTTAGTCTCATATGGAGATCGAACGATTTTCTTATGGAAAAGTGGGTTTCCTGAAATGTGTGCAAGAAATGCAAACCGTCCGAAGTTAATACAATCAAGAAACATAGTGCAATATCCATATAACCAATCATCGGTGTGTTCGTACAACATACATGAATTAAAACTGACTCTCAATAAAATTAAATGTTAATATCGTTTCCTGATATTTGGTTTTAATATTAGTTTCATATTCAGATACATAAAAAGATTCCATTGAACATGATTTCACTTTGTGCAATTCGGTGTCTGCTCATCATACCGAAGATATACAAAAGACTGTCCGGAGCGCATGTAACATCCGTTGATTAGTACATTACCGAAGTTGCATATACTTTCGCATATTCGTTTTATCTACAAGAATATTGAAACAATAGAAATCAAATATGTTCAATAGAAGTATTACTATGAAATGAATCGCTTTCTAAAGATATTTTCTTCATATTCTAGAATTAGGCGGACATTGGAGAAGACATCTCGAATTGTAACTCCTGTAACACAGCAAAATCTATTGCAGATTATTATACATACAAACTGCGAAGTCAACACACGTAGTAGGATTTTTACAAATTTATGTACAACAATATTCGTTCGCGTTATTATCCGAAGGGAAGGCATGTTCTCTCTCAATCAAAGTTAGCATGGGAGTCCCTTAATAACATGAAACATTTATAAAAGTATTTAGGTTGTAGGTAAATTTTCTTAGGCTGGTGTTTCCTGTTTCATACGGAGATGGCAGAAATTTGTCTCCCAGAAACTCAGATTTGGAAAGTCTAAAAACAATCAACCGTCCAGAAGAACTCATTTAAAACCACCTTACAGGCCATTATGGATCAAATACGCATCCTCATACGCTTCGTATCCATCATATATTTCAATGTAATATCAATGGTATTACAATTTTAATATCCACTTCGCATCCATGATAACCTTCACGTCTACAGACGTCTTGGCAGGTAGCGTGGTTAAGTAACAGACATAATACGCTGAGCTCATAGACGCTTTCCAATAATTTCAATGCCTGACTTACTGGAGGCTTGAGTTGTTTCAAAAGTTCAATCTTTGATGTCTACAGCAAAGTTGCTCAATTACTTCACCCTAATAAAATCTACTCTACTTATGTGTGATAAGTTTTCAAAGATTTCTGAAAAAAATGACATAAAAACAACTTATGAACTATGGAGAAATACTTTTTATATTCCTTAAAAAGTTATTTAAATTCTATATAAAACAACACTTTATATAAAAACATTTTATATACAAATTACAAATATTTTTTTATTGATCTCTCAGATATTTACAAATATACAATGATCATCTATTGAGTATATTATTTTACAAGGTTCAGCACTTTGTGCTACGTATAATCTGATTTCAATAATAATGAAGATAACTTAGTTTTTTTGCTATTTTGTTTTTAAATAACAATCACTGTAATAATTTATTATTACAGTGATTGTTATTACAGAACAATTTATTATTACAGAAAACAATTATATATTATTCAGAGTTACATAAGTTATATAATATTACATGTAGTTTATTATTTATTCTTTTTATTTTTTTCAATGTTTGAAAAGGTGTGATTATACAACAGTATTTACACGCATGCAATCAAAAAATTATATTTCCTAATTCTCACAAACATACAGTGTAAACTCATTATTTAAATTTTTTATTACATTACATACATTTGATTACATATGATACAACATTACTTACATTTGTTTACATATGATACTTACATTACATATATTTGTTTATATATAAAACATACATTACGTACATTGTTTTACATGTGATACGTACATTACATGCATTTGGTTACATATGATACATACTTTTTTTTTTTAAATCTTGGATGAAAGTAATTTCTCAGCTTTAATCCTTGAAGCTTATATGTAAGCTTATCTGAGGATGAAACCAGTTGGCTATGATTTATTGGTTTGTTTGTGTCGAGAAGCTACGAAATCTATGATTGAGAAATTCGGGCGCACGCGCACACACGCACATACAATAACTTGGAATGTATTGATGCCTCGCTGAACTGGAAGCCTGAACGAATATATTGTGTTTCAATAAGTTTGTATGGTATTTTGGGTGCGTGTTTCTTGTTCGTAGTATGTCCTTAGAGCTCTTTTCAGGCTATTCTAGTTTTTTATGGTTTATGTATTCAAAGAGTAATTTGTTTATCATGTCTGGGATGTAGAAGTTTCGTATAGCCTTTCCGTAGTGATCCATCCATTCATGTGCCGTCTCCTATCTAGGAGGTTGACTACCATGATGTTACTCAGGGTTAACTACGGGAGTAACGACATGTGGTGAGAACCCTATCTCTTCCACATATTACCGTAAGTATTCATGACTGTAGCGGTGTGTGTTCACGGGGCCCGGTTGCCTATTCTGAGAGACGAAAACCCGAGTTTCCGGGTGAAAAAGCCCTCTACCTCTGTATGAGACCGGCTAACTCACCTTTAGTCGAAAGAGACCAGATAAAGGTTCCTCACGTCATCGAACCCAGGTCTTTCCGACCAAAGGGCTACGTCTATATCGACTGAGCTACGGAAGCCCTTTTCCATAGTGATTGTTGTATTTATATGTGGTATAATTAGTTGTTTGAGGTCTTGTTATGCGATATGTGTTTCTGACTATCTGACATTATAATGGGAACAAGTAATGGATTCCTCTTTCTCTTCCTCTAGTTCCATTATTTACCATGCGCGCTGTATATATTGATATTTAGTGTCAATTTTTTATATCCAAATTACATATAAATGTGTTAACAAAATAGGAAGATTGACGTTGGTGGTTATTTAACAGCTTATCAGAGGAAATATGACTATCGTTATGAGTTAACTTGACCTTAAAAGTTACGGTCCGCGAAGTGTCCATATCAGTTTATTAATGCTTTGATTACAAGTTTCATTGTCGATTGAACATAAAATGTCTTAAGCGATCCATGTTCAAATACAGAATCATGTAGTCTGTAAATGAGCTCTGAACTGGGAAATGAAACAATAGTTTAAACCTAGTCAGAAAACTCCATAGGCAATTGAATTGTATAGTACAAACGTTTGATTACGAGGTACAAAACATGAAATATGATATCTTTCTTTATAACAAGTTTTATACCGAAATGTCGATTTTTAAGTGATATTCATTAATTAACATTATAATATTTTATATCTATTTTAGGCAGATCAGACAGCAGCACTGGTGGCTTCAATTCCAACCGAAAACTTATCTCTGAGAGAACAGTTTCAGGTAAGATACATTGATTCCTGAGTAATGCTCAACTGTAGTATCACTTGTGTGTTAAATGTTCGAAATTATACATTTTTAATGACGAGACGTCTCCACTAATGTTGCATGATTCTTTTGTTTAAAACGCTGGGACTATTTAAATTGTAAATTGTACCTTTCTTGAAACCTCTGTTAGCAGATATACCCATGAGTTTCAGATATATCCAATGCTACCAATGCTGGTAGAATTGGATATATGTTTGTGGACGCTCAGGTCCACAAACCACGCAGTTACAACATCAGCTTCCTGACACAGTTCTTCCTGACACTGTCTTACTGAAAGAGACAATGATGAATTCCTTAGAAGCACCACAAAGCAGGACATCTCTGAGATATCTCTCGAAGACGATATCTCGGACTTCTAAAAGAGAGGTCCGAGGCTTAACCAGGAAAAAAGGACCATACCATCACACTGCCACTTCCAAATTTCAGAGTTGGGGTTACGCCCTTTTGTAAAAGATGTTCATTGGGCATCCGCCACATCCACACCACCCATCTGCTAGGAAATGGGTGTAGCGTAATTTGTCGTTCCATAATACAGCGTTTCCAGTTTCCACGTCCCACTATACACGCTCTTTGCACCACGAAATGATTCTGAATGTTGGTTCGGATAATGTGGGAATTGCATATTGAGATCCTACCATAGGAACCAATGTTGTGAACCTCGGCTCGGAATGTTTTTTGTTTGTTTGTTTTGAAGATTCGTGTTCTAGTTGATGCCGGGAACTCAACATTCAACGTGTCAGCCGAGGAATGGCGTTTTACATATTTTCTTTCATAGTACCTACGGCCACGGTCGGTGAGAGAATGGTGGGTTGGCGACTCCGGGTAACACTTACAGTAGACTCCCTGCACTTCCATCTCAGTATGGTATCACTAATTGCTGTCCTCGAATGGCCCTATTTGTCAATAACTTGGAACATGGCAACCTCTCGCAACACCTCTTTCAAACTCTGTCAGTTTAATTCTCACCGACAGAGTTCAACTGACTTGGGAGCATCATACTACTTCAATATACAATCACCTTACTTGTTACATGACACGATACATCTTGCCCATGGGGATGTCTGTTGACTTCTTTCCAAGCTATATATATATATATATATATATATATATATATATATATATATATATATATATATATATATATATATATATATATATATATATATATATATATATATATATATGGGAATAAATTTTTAACTTGGGTATATTGTATATTATATTATATTAGGATATTAGGATAACCAAGCAATTTTATATGCTTGGTTATTTTATTTTAGCTCCTAATCCCAAGTATGCAAACAATTAAGTTTGCGCCTGAAACAAAGTTCAAGTCTAAAGATGGTACAACACCTGTGCAACTCATTGTAAAGGTGGTTAAAGCTCTGATCACTATTCTTAGTATTTTCCCATAATGTAAAGCACATCTCACTAGGAGATGTATACTTACTGCAATGCATTATGGGTGGGGTCACTACCCAGACCGGTTTCAACCTTTTTTGAGGTCTCCTTAGTGAGTAGCTAGACCCTAAATACCAAGGTTTTAGTAATACAGAGCGTTATCAACTTTACCTATATAAGTTGCAATAAGGTGTATTAAGCTTTAATAAAAATCTCTGGAGGAGATATTGATGGGAATAAATTTTTAACTTGTGTATATTGTATATTAGGATAACCAAGCAATTTTATATGCTTGGTTATTTACCCACAGCTTTACAGCTTTACCCACCTTTACAATGAGTTGCACACAGGTGTTGTACCATCTTTAGACTTGAACTTTGTTTCAGGCGCAAACTTAATTGTTTGCATACTTGGGATTAGGAGCTAAAATAACCAAGCATATAAAATTGCTTGGTTATCCTAATCCTAATATATATATATATATATATATATATATATATATATAATTCGAATCATTGCTAATGGACACATTTTAAAATCGATCATAATTGATAATAAAGTTATCAATGTTGACAGAAATCCCGATAATCAGAGTAGTTGAAGATTAAAACACATTGAATTATGATCATTTATAATTTTCTAACATGTAATTAATGTGTTCTTTTCTTGGAATCCGTGCTGTTGTTTTTCGAAATCATTGCAGAACTATCGCTATCAATACACTCTTATATTTCTGTTAATTGCGTGTTATGCTGGCTGACTTACATGTTTGGCGATGAGAAAACCTGCAAAATCATCCGAATCCCAGAAACCCTATTATTTGCTGTTGTATGTTTTACGATGTTTACAGTAGAATTTAATGCATCTCTTACTTTCTAAAATGATGTTTTCATACATGTTCAAAACGAAGATTATGAAAGCTGTTGGATTATTTCAAATATGACGCACTTGGTTAGTAGCTATTATATTTTAATTTAATATCAGATCATGATATCCTCGACCGAAAACCCGCACTTCGTTCGCTATTGGCGGTAATCTCACTGACTTGTTTCAGACATATACGTTTATTTGCTTAAATTCTTTATACATGAATAATATCGTAATATATTTATGCGTTTTCATTTTGACTGTATGGACATATGAATAAATTCATAGTTTAAACAATATTAACTCGATAAAATTCTTTGTAGTAAATAATCGCTTAGTCAATAAAGATTATGTCTATATTTAGATTTAGAAAGACCCTAGTTCGAATCCTGTATAGGAGCGTAAAACCTTTATTAGCTTTTCAAGTGAATTCGAGTTATCCAGTCTTATACGGAGGTGGTGGGGTTTTCCTTTCGAAAACTTGAATTATTGTTCATGACAATCAAAAACTACTGGAACAAAATTTAACATAGCAGAAAATTCAGATACAATTAACTCCGCTCCCCGTCATAGTAATAATTCGATTTTATATGAAGTCAAATTACTCGAAGTACCGTTAATCCATAAGGGAAGAAGGAATTATGATAGAAGAGGAAAATTAAATAAATTATAATTAATATAATTATTTCCAAGTGCTGCACTCCTCCGTACGAAGTACCAATACCGGCTTGTACTCCGCCAAATGCTTCGAGCCTTCCAGAAAACAGTCGAATTGTATCATGTCTCATTCTTCCTTATTTCAATCATTCCATATTTACATATTAAATTGTTTAAACAAAATGTGTGTATCATAATAAAAGTGAGATATTAATGAAATTGAAGTTAAATTATTATGGATTTTTAATACGTTTCCATTGTTCTTTTTAGATTATGTTGTTCCTTTCCACTACACAAAGAGTGAAGCCAGAGTTTTCTGCTTCAGGTTTCTTTAATATTGATCTATTTCTCATGACTTCGGTAAGGCATATATTACACTTAATTCCTTGAATCCCTTTAAATAATAATAATATTGTTTTGTGTTAGTAAGAGACAAACAATAAAGAGGACATCAAGGTTCATACATGTTAGCTCACGACTCTCGCTCTCGAGCTACATGAGCTCGATTTGAATTTTTTTATGATCAAACGCTTCATCCTGTTACTTACCAACGTGTATGAACCATCATTCTCTAAACTATATATGTATTTCATCTGAGAAATTATGGATTTTACAACCGTGTTATAACTAACTCTTTTTAATATCCCGACGTGTCGATCTTCATATAACGATCATCATCTGGAGCATACACAAATATACAAGACAAGCTGAGTTACATTACAAACAGTAAGCTAGAGAAACAGTGGAGCTAGAGCTAGAGAGAGAGACCTAAAGTGAAAAAAAAATAATAACAAAAATAATTATAAATTACATCAAGCTAGATTTAATTTATGGTAACAGGAATAAACATTCTTTCTTATAGATGATAGATGATTTTCTTTTAGTAACAATGATGTCCTATTTTTAGTATTACAATTGTTATTTTTGATTTAGGATCCTGGATTTTCTACAGTCCTGTTTGTAGTTGTTCTTAGAGAGAAAGGTTCCGTGGGTCGAATATATGCCTTCCATATGTATGGAATTTTTAGAACATCATTATTGTTCAGATTGGAGTGGTTGATAATGAACTCACAGGCTTCCTTAAATTTGCTTTCATACCATGTTTTGGTGATGTAGACAACTAGTGCTTTTCCAGTCAATTCTATGTAAGGTGTTCAGGGCATGATCAGAAATGCCAGCTTCACCATAATTATTATATTTAATGTGTCCTTTATGTTATTTTTGTCTGATAGCAATTGTGAGTCCTGTTTCTCCTATATATGGTATGTTACAGGTGCAGTAAATATGGTATACTCCAGGGTGGGCCAGTGGAGGTGTGGGTCTTTCGATGAGTTGAGTAAGCTTTTTAATTTTCCAGGAAGCTTAAAGGTGGATTTGAGGTTGTATTTTTTATAGTACTCTGTTTATTTTGTCTGATGTCCCTTTAATGTAGGGAATGGTTATAGTTTTATTGTAGTCTTTGTTTCTTATTGAGTTCTTGTAAAGAATTTTGTTAATAGTCTTTTTGGCTGTACCCATTGTTTTGGAAAGTATTGCTGATCACTTTAAATTCGTCTTTCAGTGCCTGTTCACTGGAGCAGATCTTCAGAGCTCTGTTTTTTAGAGTATTGATGACACCTAGTTTTTGTGTTGGGAGGTAGGAGCTTATGTGTATATATTGGCTAGTATGTGTCGGTTTTCGGTAAACCGTGAAGAAAAGATTACCAGAAAGAAAACGTGTGACAAGTGTATCTAAAAACGGAAGAGTGTTCTGTTTTTCAATCTCAATTGTGAACTGTATGCGTTTGAGTTGTTTGTTTAGGTGGCTAAGGAATGTGTCTAGTGTCTGGCAGCCATAGGACCAGATCGCGAAAACATCGTCGCCGTCTAAGCCAGACTTAGGGTTTTAAAGGGGAGGAACATAAAGCAAGTTGCTCAAAATGTTGCATATAAAAGTTAGCAATAGGGGGTGGGGGGGATAATGGTGTGCCCATGGCTGTGCCTTTTTTTTTTTTTTTTTTTTTGTAGGTAGAAAGCGATTTTCCATACAAAATAGCACGAACGTAATGCATGCGCAAAGAGCGCCGTGATATCTCGAGGGAATTTGTTCTCTAAAAGAAGGATTGTGTCATTGATTGGGACATTCATAAAGAGGGCAGAGACGTCAAAGCTGACTAATAAATCATCTTTTTCTTATGTAATGTCTTTGACGATGTTTATGAAATTCTGTGTTTCTGATATAGGAGGGGGAATGACCTACCAACTCCTTTAGTGTTGCCGCTAATTTTTTGGCTAAGTGATAATTCAGGCTATCTATCCCTTCGACTATAAGCCTTAGAGGTGTGTTTTCTTTGTGAATTTTCGGTAGCTCGTAAATTCTTTGGGAACGAGCGTAGTGCGGAAATAGTTTTTGACCGTATCTTCGGGCAATGTGGTAATTGACTTAAGTAGTTTATATGTTTTATTTTTTATTCTATTGGTTGGGTTGTAGTTAAATAATTGGTATGTGTTATTGTTCGAGACCAGGAGATTCATTTTTTCTACATAAGTGGTTCGGTTTAAAATAACGGTGGCACTTCCTTTATCTGCTCTAGTTATTACGCTGTTCGGATTTGACTTCAGTGATTCAATCGCTGTTACTTCGTGTTTGGTTAGGTTGTTGTTATTGTTTTTTTATGATTTAAAACGTATTTTTTCTGCTATGTTATATGGGATGAATCTTAGGCCTCTTTCAATATTACAAATAAATTCAAGTTTGTTTATCGATCTGGGTGCTACAGCAAAATTAAAACCTTTGTTAAGTATCGAGATTTCGTCTTTGTTCAACGCGCGGTTGGATAGGTTAACTATGTTACTGTTACCTGTAGGCGATTGGTGGTTCCTGTTCTTTCTTGCTTCTAGTTGGTTGTTATTATTCACTGTGGAGAAATTTGAATATGACGGCTGGTTCTGTCAATCTTTTAGTCTTTGGAATTTAGAAATTAGGTTTTCTTTCTTCGTTTGGAGGATGTGGTTGTTTTTTTTTTTCCTTTTTTTCCTTTTGTAGCTGGTTTTGTGTAGCGGCTAAGTTCTTTCTGGCTGCTTGGATCTCTTCTCTTAGTAGTGCTTTCTCCATTCGGAGGTATATTTTCGTTGCGCCTTTGTTGAGGTGAATTTTCTCTTTAACCTGATGCAATTCGGAATGATATTGCTGTTCCTACACCGTATTAAAACGGTCTCTGATATCTTTAATATCCCGTCGGGACATTAAAAAGAGTTAGTTTAACACGGTTGTAAAATGAATATTTTACAACCGTGTAAAATATTCATTTCTAAAATGAATGCTGATCACCGTGTAACACTAAAAGAAAGGATATATACATGTATTGCTTTTTGTATTTTTTATTTTTTTTACATAGTCCGGATATCCTACTCAAGAGACCAAACATGGAACTTTTTCAAGCCACTTCAGGATTCAAATAAGAGATGTGGTGGTTTCAGTACGATAAAATTGATCCCATACCTAAATTTAGACTTACTTAAGAGGTAGAGCCTCTAGAAACCTTCTTTGGATCATGCCCTACATCAACGTCTCAAAGATATTGATGCCCCACCTCAACGTCTCAAAGATTTTGATTCCCCCTATAGCATAATACTCAGCCAAATTCTGAAAAAGTATATGTCTAAATATGTACATGTACATTTTCTAATTGTCCCCCAAAATATTCAAATTGCCACCGTGTGGGGCGTACGCCCCACGTTGAGAAACACTGCTCTATAGTATTATACTGACCTTTCCCCTGTATATTCTACTATACAGCTAGCAACAGCATTTTTGTGCGTAGCAGTTGAATTTCCTCGCGCTGTTTGAGATTACCTCCCTGCTTAGTGGAAAGTTGAATTCACTTGTAAAAGATCCATGTTTGCTCTAAGGATCAGGGTTTCCGAATTATGCAAAAAGGGATAAACACAAAAATCATAGAAATTAATACAAAACAAATTATCCATCCAACTAATGCACTATACATTGACTCCCATTACATGGAGTAAGGTATTCTCATTTCAAGAAACTGGTACATTTTGTGTGCGTATCTGATTTTTGCTTTGGAATCTTAGAGAAAAAATAATAATTGTAGTATTTCTGATCATGTTCACTAAAATATACCCCAAGAATCTTTAAAATAAGACTGAAGAACCATTGAGCCTCCGTAGTTTAGCTAGCATAGACGAAGCTGTTTGGTTGGAAAGGCCTGGTTCGAATATTGTGAGGAAGTTGTTATGATGACCAGATGAAGATGACGTCATCTGGTCATCTTTTGATGAAAGGTGAGTTAGCTGGTCTCATACGAAGGTAAGGTTTTTTTTTTCACCCGGAAACTCGGGTTTTCTGTTCCCAAGAACAGGCAAACCGGCCCCGTGAACACACATGGATTACAGTCATGAGTAGAGCCCAGCCATATGCCGGTCTCCAGCCAGGATAAAATTGTAGGATTGGGGAAAGCAGTGGTGAACTACTCTCTAAAAATCTCACCACGAATACTTTGTGGGTAATGCCTACATAGTCACCTTCGGTCGGAAACGACTGAAAGGGAAAACCAGTCCAAGAATCATTTCCTTCATGAATAAATTTCCAGTTAAAAATTAAATGTTTTAAACTTTTATGTCTTCTCGCATTACCTCATGTACAAACGGGTTCGCTTCATTTAAAGAACAATCCTGAGTATTCTTGTTAAATGCATAACATATATAAACTCAATTTTTTTTCATTATTATTGCTTCGATATTTTCATATATGCTTTAATTTTTATCCTGTGAAAATTTTGTGTATTACAATTATCACGTTTAATAACTGATTTTATGAGAAAAAGAGAACAATTAATGCAATTTGAATTTTCTTTCAGATTGTAGGCACGATCATCACGTACACTATCATTCTTGTGCAGACTTCAGCTCCTGAAGCAACATGAAAGGATGTTTCCATTAACAATATCTCGCACTACTGCTGATATTTATTGCGATATCAGTACATATGATGCAGTATTATAATGAGAGATAGTGAAATATGTTTTTGATTTGTCATTCTAGTCAAGAAATTTTTAAGTCAATGATATTATGAATAGCAGCATTTTAACAAGTTGTGTTTTCTGTTTGTCTCTATCGATTTATCGATTTATTGTTAAGCTTTATGAAATTATATATTTAAAGATAACTTGTATGTCGTTTCTGAAAAACTGTGGAGAGTAAATGTAAAAAAAAAAAAAACTTTGTTTTTTTTTTTCATTTTCGGGCATAATGAATAAACGCCGACTAAAAATTCAGGTATTAATAATTTTTTTCGAATGGATTTTGTTATAATTAAATTTCACGTTAGTATCTAGTTGTTTACAAGCGATTCATTGGATTTTTAGCAGTTCATTCAAAAAAATAATTATCGAAAGACAATTCATCCTACGACAGTTCGTTCCATAAACAAAAGATCGAAAAGTGATTCACCGACAATTCTTGACTAATTCATTGCATAATTCTTCTGGTTTAAAATAAGTTCTTATTTTTTGTTGCACCATGAAGTGATATTTCAGTGGCTTCTTTGAATTTATAAACTTACAATATTGACTGACTTCCCTTCATGACAAACGCAAATGCATACTAAGAGGATATCAACTAATTCAAGGAGGATTAAAAAAAAAAATAAGTGGAACAATATTCCGTAAGTGGACCTGTTACTTCAAGTTTGGGTGTTGTTTCATCTGCAGTCATAGAATTTTGTTTTACTTATTTTTACAGCGATATTTAAAACCAAATTTCTCAAATTCTAATACATGTCAAAATAACAAAATCTCCTCCTTCCAGAGCGAGCATAATTTTTGATATTATTTCGAAACTTTGCACAAATGTTCCAGTAAAAGTGAGTTCATTGTAACCAAAAGCGAACCGCACTGAAAATTTCTTATACCTTTCCTAAATGCTGATGTTAATCGAAGTCAGAGAATTATAACTAGCAAAATATAATTTCCACACATTATTCCTTTATAGGCTTGAAAACATTTCAAATGAAAATAAAATTTTGTATGTGTTTCAAATAACAAATCTGAATAAAATTCATCTCATAATAATAATCATAATAATAATAATAATAATAATAATAATAATAATAATAATAAGAAGAAGAAGAAGAAGAAGAAGAAGAAGAAGAAGAAGAAGAAGAAGAAGAAGAAGAAATTGTTGTTGTTGTTGTTGTTATCATTATTATTATTAGGGAAGGGCACTGTAATTGCACGTGATAGCAAACAGGCTTTCATGACTGAAGTTTTTATTTATTCTTATTTAATGTGGAATATTATCACAGTGTACTAAGTAGTTTTATTTGTCGAGATGAACGCATTAACGTAAAAATGTCGCTAGTAATGTATAAATTACAAGTTTCCAAAGGTTGAAGCGAAGGACAAGAACAAAGAAAGTTGCCATTGTAGCCTTCATACCAATCGTCAAAATTTCAAGTATCATGAAGTCCGGCATATGCCCTGATGACTTCTCGGGGAAGAAAATGATATAACACACAGGAACTCCCTTCCAACACTGGACTTTCTCGCTTCGGAAAATTTAGAAGCTAAATGGAAACTCTAAATGAACGTGAAGCGTAAAGGGTGGGAGTGCCTCTACTGCAAGAAAAAGAAAGCTATGCAGCCTTCATCCGCAGGAGGGAGCAGCAAATGTAGTTTTCATCAACATGAGTTAGGCAACTAACACAACTTTTATCAGAAGGAGGTAAAGAACCAAACTAGCTAAACACTGGTTTAGCTGGTTTGGTTCCTCAACCTATATTAAGAGAAATATAGGTTGAAGAGTATAACAGCCTAAAGACAGCTGAGTTCATTCTGAATTTATTTCTCAAAAACATATTGCACTCGATATTACAAAAAATTAACCAATACTAGGACATTATTAAATTTAATAATGCTGTTTGAAGTGTTGTTGACAAAAGAGCTAACTGGCAGAAAACACAAGTTATTAAATAGATAGATGAACTGTCCAGGAAGTAACGCCTTAAAAGAACAACATGAACTTCAAACCAACAACAGCATAAAGATCTCCTGATAGATGATCTTCCAGAAACTACTACTTCAACAGAACAATTAAGAAAAACTACGGTTGAATTAAACCACGCAATTGTCATCTCCTTTAAACAAAGTATATCAAGTCTGTTTATCGACTACCATAAAAAAAGAAAAACGGTTCGTCATAATCATCCAGTCCCAGCGCAACTTATTGACGGCAGACAAGATACAACACCAGAAAATGCAGCAGGACAAAAAAAAAAAAAAAAAAAAAAAAAAATCCTAAATAACTCAACTCAATCCACGACCGTATTCCAATCTATCTGCTCCAGAACTTACCGGATTCTATCGGATTTTACCGGAGTCTATTTTACCAGACAAGAAAAAAAACCTACTGGTCTCTATGTGTAAGAGATTTCAAGCTCTGTATCAAAGAGGTAAAAGATGCAAAGCCAGTTCAAATTAAATCTTCAGAAGATCTAAAAACATTTAAAACACATTAATTAAGCCATAAAGAAGGGAACAACACTTACCAACCCTAATGAACGCAAATCATCGAGCATACCTATTCACTCGAAATACCACAGCTGTCATTCAAGTTCATTTGGGTTATCGAGTTCATATTCTGAATTCGATAACTATGTGGAAACAACAGACTGACAGAAGGAAAGAATTATCCATTTCTCCACGTCAATATCAAGCTTATCTAATGGATGATATAGTTATTAAATGCGAACTTTCAGCAACAGCACGAAAACTAAACGAGGCGGTGGTATAATAATTCGGCAAAAGCAAATTTAGCAGTAAAAGAATTAAACTACAAATTAGAACATGCAGAATGCATATGTATTGAAGTAAGCAATACCAAATAAGATAACTCGCTAATAATAAATGCTATTTACACAATTAAATTTTAATATCCTTACATTTCTCGACGAATTAAATAGATAGCTTTCTACCACAGAAGAAGCAGGAGCTGGAGAAGACCTAATATTAACAGGTGACATAAACATAAATATTATATAAATATTATATAAATACTGAACTACCGACCTATCAGTATCTCTGGTGTAGTAGTAAATATTTTAGAGAAGTTTGTAAGAACTCGCATACCGAAACGGGTAGATAAACATGCTTATACTTGCAAGGACCAGGATGGGTTTACTAAAGGAAGATCATGTTTTAGCAATTTGATTTGCTCACATTTTATAACAATGTTACGGCGGAGTTGGATAAAGGGAATGGATACACCATGATAATGTTGGACTATTCTAAGGCATTTGATAGGATATCACACGAAAGGCTGTTGCCTAAGCTGGAGAATGTGGGATTGGAATATAAACTCTTGACTTGGATCAGGGGATAGTTGAGAGATAGATACCAAAAAATAGCATACAGTGGGGTGTGAATCTGCCAGATTTAAGGTAACCAGTGGTGTACTTCAAGGTTCAGTCCTTGGGCCATTATTGTTCAATTTTTTATATTAATCATACATTACGAAGCATCTCATAGGAGATATGTAATTGTTTGCCGATGATGCGAAGATAGGCTGGGCAATCAGAGATGCTACTGATATTTAACAATTACAAAATGATATGAATAGACTGGAAATTTGAGTAAACGAAAATGTCTGTCAGTTTAATGTTAGTAAGTGTAAAGTTATACACTTTGGTGTAATTAGAGTTCCAGAGGCATATTGTATTAACAGGGATGATTATGCTACAAGAAACAGAAGAGGAAAGGGATCTTGGTGTATTGGTGGATAATAATTTAAAGTTCGAAGGTCACATAGCAAAAGTTGCAAATACAACTCAGAGGATAATTGCGATGTCGAAGCGAACCTTGACATGTAAGGATAACGAAATCATTTTGCCTCTTTATAAGCCTTTGATAAAACCAGACCTGGATTATTGTGCACAGATTTGGTCGCTTGGATTCTGAGGGATAAAGAAAGGGTGCAAAGAAGTTACAAAGATTAAATCTGGATTATTGGATTTAGAATTATGATGATAGATTGGGTGTATGTGGATTGCAGACTCTGGTTAACAGGAGAAAGAGGGATGATATAATAGAGGTCTAGAGAACCCGGGGGGCCATTCATGGAAGTTAAATTTATTTTCAGTCAAGAAAGTGTAATAGAGATCTAGAGAACCCGTTTTTCTCCCAGAGTGCGGTGCAGTGCGTGAGTGAAATAATTTGCCCTTATGTGTAGTGACACTCACTACACGTCTAGTGTGAATACATTTAAGGGAAGATATGATAGCTGGTTTGGGGTTTAAGGGAAGATATGATATCTTCCCTCGATGAATCCTTGACTATTTGGAGGTATCAGATAATAATAATAATAATAATAATAATAATAATAATAATAATAATAATAAGTTTTTTCACTTTATTATGTCTTGCATACATATAATAATTACATTATAAAATTATAGAAATTACAAATTTTAAAAATTACATACATATGATAATAGTATTTTTTTAATTCAATGATTTTTATTAAAGTTATGATTGCATATTATGAGTTTACAAAACATGTTGTTCTAGTTATTTTTTACAGTGAATTTCATACAAATGTTTCGTTTTTTATATAATGTGTTAATAATAGTTACTATAGATGATAATTTATAGTTTACAATTGGATAAGATTATATTTTTAACATCATTTATAATATAACAGTAAGTTAAATATATATATATATATTACAATTTTTGCTCTTAATATTTTTGACTGCTGTAACCACAGCACTTCAATGTAATAAATAATTCTTTCTTTTTCTTTTTTTTTCTTTCTGTTGATGTCGGTTGAGATGTAATGTCTCAGCTTGCATCCTCGAAGCTTTTTAATAAGCTTATCTGAGGATGACATCAGTTAGATTTTTTTTTATTGATTTGCTTGTTGTGTTGGAAGTAGACTGATGTTTGGGATCTGAAATTTGATGATTTCAGATCACTGAAATGAGTGATCTGAAAGCTCTGATCAAAGTGAAATTGCCGGTATATTCTGGTGTTATTGCATCTGTTTGGTGGTTCACATTCATTTTTATTGTGGTCTTCTTTTTGAACTAATTAGGAGACTTTTTTGTCACTGTGACAGCCTTTCTATGTCTTCTGAGCTTTTAATTTGTATCGGTTTTGAAGTTTGTGACTTCCTCAAGAATATCTTGGCATCTGTGATCCACAAAAATTGGTAATTTGTTTTCTGTTTTTGCTTTTCTTGCTTGGTACAACAATTTCTGGTTGAATGGTGTTAAATATTGGAATAGAAAGATTGATGTGTTGTCTTGCAATGCATTCAAGTCCTTGGAAACTGGTTTTTACTGTCTGCTGGCTTTTATGAGATTGTCTCTTGTGGACTTGCTTGTAAGACGAACTATGACTGGTGCAGGTTGTGGCAGGCCTTGTTTTTTGGTCTTCCTAGGAATCCGATTTACGGTCTGAATGTCGTTAAGCAGCAGGGGGATATCAATTGCATGGCCTAATTTTAAAACTATGTCTCTGAGGTTTACTGCAGGTGCAGTTTCAGGAAGACCGTTTATGACAAGATCTTCTTCATGTTGTGGCTGATTTAAGCGTTCGTATTGTAGTTTTAGAGAATGAAGTTCTTGATGGAGTTCGGATGTCTCTTTTATCAAATTGTGTTACCTGTCATTTAGTGTGTTAATGCTGATTTTAATGTCTCTTACTGTTTGCAACACTTCTATCACTGCTAAATTATTATGTTTGACAAAATCTTCATATTCTCTAGATTTTTTTGTTATTTATTCGTTCTGTTTGTCAAAGAGTTCTTGCACAAGATCTACTAAGCTGACTTTTATAGTCTTCAGACCGTTTTCTATTAGTATATTTAAAGAGTTGAAATTATTGGACTCACTTGCATTTTTTTGTCTGTTCAGTTTGTCATCTGATTTTGCCTCCGGTATAATCGGCTCCGTTGTAGGTGGCTGCCTTAGGTACATTTCTTTGTTCCTCAGGCAGATTATACACTTCCATTTCTCGCGTGTTGCATTGGATTTACGTTGCCAGGTTTTTTCTGAAAAGGCGGCACATTTTAAGTGTAGAATCATACTGCATTTCGTACTGGTTATATGATTTCCGTCGGACGATAAATCCTCCAGGCATGTGATAAACTTCATGAGTCACCTTTCTTCCCTTGAGCAACTGTAGTGTCATTGTAAAGATGTCGACGTCCTTCGTTCTTCACTCGTTGTTGACCACGGCCCTCTCTGTTCACTTTTTAACGCTCAAAATTTGGTTTTTTCTTAGCCGATTTCGGTGAATTTTATATCTCTGTCTTCGGTGTGACAAGTACAGTTACTTGGGAACACTTTTGAATTAAAAACAGTAGTTGGAACCACTTAAAACTACAAAAATGGTAGCAGGATATCACCGTGAGCTCGTTCGTATGCCTACACAGCGCCCTCCCTAATAATAATAATAATAATAATAATGGATACGAATAACAACAACGTAGCACAGTACCTACGTCTACTCTCAGTATATTATCTAACAGCTTGTATACAATTATACTCAAGGGAAGAAGTAGTCGAAAACTTCAACACCTCGTCATGATTTGACTACCTTCAAACAGCTGTACTATAACCATTATAACGTGCAAACTAAAAACTAAAAATAATATAATATTAAAATTTAAAATAATAAACTAAAAACCAAACTAAAAACACGCTCATATCTCGCAGATCACTATCTCAATTTACTAAACTGTGTTCCTCAAAACGTACCTGACCAACACGTCTGCACGACAGTGCCACAAAATGTGACTGTGGGAAGATGGCGGTATCATACTCTGCTGATACAGTATACACTGAACTTAAATTCGCATTTAGTAAAATATATAACAAAGCAATAACAAAAGTATACCCTCTAAACCAGGACCGAATTCATGGATAACATAAAACCAAACGCACTGAGAGATTTCCTAGAGCAAAAACTTAAGAGATCTCCTAACAGTGCATTACTACAATACGAATACAACAAAAAACTGAATCATCTAACAACACAGAATAGAAATGCCACAAAAAAAACTGTTGCAGAGATAAACTGCAGCTCAGAGACATAAAAGAACCTTAGCAGCTAATCAACGAGATGCTACGCAGAAATCTACATAAAACAGCTTTGGATACGTTTCAATCATCATTTTGATTCCTTCCCAAATTTTAGGAAACAAACTCCTCTCAGACTAATGAGTATTCTCCATTAGGACCACGGCCAAGACAGACAATGTGTTTCGCAATGGTAACAAAGGAAGAACCATGCCTTGTAATATCTGTCAAATTAACTTTAGTAAATGACTAGGTATAGATGAAATCAGACTTAAAGATATTATAAAATACTCAGCTAACCTAGATCTGATTATTATAAAACTGTTGAATAAAATCTTCGAATCGGGATGCATACTTGACTCACACTAAAGATTGCTTTAATGACTTCCATGCATATGCACAAAAAAAACAAAAAAAAATACTAACTGAAGACTTAATGCTATTTTGTCGGTGATCAACCAAATTACGGAGTGCATCGTATGTATCCCAAAATCCCCACGTATATAGGAAACGTCTACATCATCCCAAAAACACAGTATTGGTGCTAAAAGTATAAAAGCACAACAATGCTAAAAGATTCACCTAATCTAATAAACGCTCAGATAAACACAGCAGATTAAGTAAATGTTTGTTTATTTTCATAGCAATAATGTTCAACACAATCATTCATTTCTGAAACAGATTCACCTAAAATGAGACACGAGTTATTTATTTGTATTTAGTGGGGACGTTCCTTAACCTGATTTGCATAAAGTGATGATTATTTATACATATGCCTCTTGCATAGACTAATCATAAACACTGAGTGAAAATTAAGATATGAAAAATATTCTTGTTTTGGTTTGTTTTGAAGGAACAGAAACTCCCATTAGAGCTCCACTTCCTAAAAGTGGAAATAACTCTTCTTTTTCCTTCTCCTTATGACAACACCTAATCCTATGGGAATTTGTATGTAATTTCGGTGTAATGCCCACAGTTCTCTAAAAAGTACTAATCTCACTAAATGAAGGTTAGATAACGTTGCACAACCTGGAACTTCTTACACCACAATCACCGATATGGGAGAAATCGATATTAGTAATGAAGGCAGTGGGAAACCAAATAAATATGCCCGGGTGAATTAATAAAACCAAAAAGATCAGTTGTAGAAATTACTAATAAAGAATTTTAATGGATATGTCTAAATATTTCTTGGTATATTGGTAACGCAGATAAAGTGATATTATATTATTAAAATAAACAAACAAATGCTTTATTTCTTCACAAAATTGCAAGAGTTCAGCTAAGTGCATCTGTTAATCAGAATGCTGCTCTCTTTCAGAGGCATTATATTCCAAAAAAAAATTGTAATAGTTTTCATCATATGATTTTGTGCTGTTTATCAGTAAAACGCTCTGACTGCTGCAAAGCCTTACACCAGCATGTGAGGCAGTTCAAAAACTCTAATAAATTACAGATACTTCTCCAAATGTCAGCAATCGTTGTCGCATGCTGTGACAAGAGAGAGAGAGAGAGAGAGAGAGAGAGAGAGAAGATGCAGATTTTCGTTGTGTGCGATGAATGGAGCTGATTTTTCTATAGCAACAAATGTTCGAATTGCTATTTCTTGTTCTTCTTCTTCATCCAAAGTTATACAGACCTTTGTGACATTATACAGTTGACAGTCCTAACATACTCTCTCTAGATATTTCTGTCTAGGATTCTCCTTAACAAGATGGAGAAAGCAGAATTAGTTATTTTTTAATATTGTCTATCTAAGTCGCTTGCAGTGTATTTTTACCAGAAGTCCAGCGATATAGTGCTATTTTAGTAAGTTATATGTGTACCGCTTATCGAGCTTATATGTGTCGAGAATAATTATCGAAATTACTCTCGGTAATTTCGCTAAGAGTCCTGGATCCAACTTTTCTATTACGATGTTAAATGGATACTCCTAATGATGAACTCCGTTTACCTGTTTTGCCTATTAAAATCAATAAAGACATAATCTTCGTTTTATATATTACTTTTTCGTTTGAAATGGCCGTTTTCTTTTCACAAGCAGACTGGTCTTTGCAAGTGTTTGGCGAAATTCAGAACTCGATTTCCTCTGTGCTGGAAGACATTAAATTTAGAAATTTACAAGATGTGTAATTAAAAAAAAAAATTGAAGGCGTAGACACATTCTTTGCTCATTACATTAACCCCGTTCAAAAGCTTGAACGTTTATCAGTAAAACGATATCTCGTGGATGGCCACTGGGCGAACACCAAGCCATTCTCGATAAGATTTTACTAAGGGAAAATATTCAATTAAATTGTAGGAACGCTATTGTTAATTCCCGAAACTATTCACTTGCTCAGAATTGCCTAATTTCATTATGGAGTTGCGTACGTAGGAAGTACTGGACTTCCATTTGAGTGTTGCACACTCAAATGCAGGTCCGTTGTAATGAAAACATTTAGAACTCTTCTGACTACCTAAATTGAATCAAGATGAAAATTTGTTTCAAAACAGCAGGTTATATCGACTACTCTCACGAAATACGAATGGGATGGCGTTTATCTCTTCTTCTATAACAAGTAGCACATGAATAGTTTGAAAGATTATCAATTAACTAAATAAACCTTTCCATAAGCATAATGTGTATGCATATTCCCCTATGCTATTTTTAATTCTAATCCCTGCACTCGCATGTAAGTTTAAGCAAAATAATCCATCTGTGATATAACACCAGAATGATAGCTAGAAAAATCATAGTGTTTTTTTTTTTTTTTTACTCCATACTAAATAATCTGCAGTGTCAATCCTTTCTTTGCAAGACATACTTCAGTTAGTATTAGAATTGATCTCACAATGGTTCTTACATTTTTAAGAGTAATAAAACTTTTTAACTAAAAAAAATATCAAAATTGTCATATTAGACAGTTTGTAAGCAAAATCACTTCACTTTCAAAATGGTAACAGTGAAATTGATACAAAATGGTAGGAATTTCAACTGAGGTTATTTTCCGCTAGATCTTATTGATTTCAATGCTGTCTTAGCTAATAAAAATTCATATGGAGGACAGCTTAAAATAAAGCTTTCTTTTAAAATAATCTAACGAATCAGTCATATCAGTTCTCTTTTATTACTCATGTGACATGTGCAGTATAATTTGCAGGAAGTTATTTAAATTTTCTATAACCCATTGTAACGAGAAAAGTAAAATAATACAAACAAAAGTTCAGAAAAGTATGGTTAACAAATCATTTATTTAAAGATTGGAAAGAAATAGCCTATGCACAACGGATATTACGGCCAAATATAGGGACCTAGTGAATCCTACGAAATCCAATCAACATATTAAAGCCAGTATCACTCGTGTAACTTCATTACCAATAGCGCAGTTCATGATGGAGAAGTGAAGTTTAGGTGCTGTTTTAAAACACAACGTTGAATTGTTTGTGTGGGGACATGCTGGCTACCATTAATCTCAGAAACAGAGGTCGTTCCTTATATGAAACAGACGCCTGTGCAGCCGCACCATACATGGTAGAGAGTCGCTGCAATTGATCTCCGGGTATCTTCACAGAGAAATGCATGGTTCCTGGAGGCATAGGACTCCATATCACATTATTGGCTTAGAATTTTGTGGAGTTTCGTTTTCACAGGCTTTACCAAGGGCCATTCCAACAAACCTAATCGGCCGTCCTAATTTGGGGGATAAATTATGAACTATCTGTGGATCCATTCGGTTGAAACCAGCTCCGAAACAATAAGATCACCAGTTTAACTCTGATATAGAAAATTTTCCCATGCTCTTCAAGCAACAATGATGGATTGAATTTACAATGAACATCAACCGTTGTATTATCCGATGAAAAAACAAGTTCTGACGGGCACATCATTTCGGAGCCTTTTTTTGCGCTGGGCTCCAGCTCTAAGATGCTTACTAGTTTTTTTACTGTTCATGCACTGCTTGGAAAGAAGTCAACTGATACTCCCCCATGGACAAAGTGCATCGTGCCATATAAAGAGTCAAGTGTTTGTAGTCAGTGCAACTGTGTCCTGATTAATTGACTGCGAGAAGAAAACTGTCTGTGTCTGAAAGAGGCGTTGTGATAGGATGACATGTATCAAATCTGTCTGTTCGGTAAATTGCTGACAAATTGTTCCATCCGAGATCAACAGTTAGTGACACTGTCGTGCGATAGAAGTACAGGGAGTCTACTGCAAGTGCTACCCGCAGTAGACGACCCACCACATTCACCGAAAGTGAAATCAGGATGCTACGAAGGATAATATGTAAACTTTTCGGGGGTAGTGGTGCGATGGATGGTGCTGTTTTCCCCGCTTTTCATCGAACCTCTATTTGCAGTACCAAGAACATTTAACTCCGAGAGAATATTTACTATTGTGGATAATGCAATGTTTTCTACTCTGTGACGTTTCTACTGAACTTACTATTGACCTTCAGCAAGACAATGCATTGTGTCATAAGGCTGTTTGCCGTAACTGCGTGGTTTGTGGACATGAACACCACCATAATTTTGCCCTCTCATAGGCAGATCGAAGGAGTTCATTATATCATAAAACAGGCAAACAAAACAACATCACAACATTAACAGATAGTGCCCTGAGGTAGCAGTCCAAGTTGTTTCGTCAATAATTCCAAATATGATATATGCATGTTTGGAACCCTTAAAACTCACACTACCACCACCATGCTGTATTTTACAAGCTATCGTATATTTATTTGGATTCATTTTAATGTTATTAGTGGTAGTCTCCCTAATCAGATAGAAGAGTTTGCTTCCACTGTCGTTAAAGAAAAATGTTTAATCTGGTTGGCTGATGGATGATTCGGATAATGAGAAACTGATAAGAAATCCTTTTATATAATTATGAACGAAAATGGTAAATATCGATATTTTCCACAGTAGTGGACAGACATATTTAAGGAGAAAATTACGGATTACGTTTTTTTTTTTTTTTCAGAAGATATTTTTATAGCGATTTATGACCAACTCATTTAGTTGGCATATGTTAGTTTGCATCATTGCACTACTTAAAACATGAGAGGAAATATTACCGTAATTTCTCAGATAATTTGCCTTTCAAATCTGATTCCAAAATTTTTACGTATGCGAATTCCTCCTTCTCTGCTGATTCTCCTTTTATGTGGATCATCGTGTCAAAAGAGGAGACGGAATCTTGACTAGGACAACAGTAATATTTATAACCTTTTCTCAACTGAACAAATGTTAGCCAATCGTACATGGATGTGGACATTTACCCTCGCTTTACGCCTACAAAATAAATTATTTAAGAGAGAGAGTGAGAGAGAGAGTGAGAGAGAGAGAAATATAATCGAAAGAAGACGATTGGAAAACAAAGAAAGAGAGGGACTGAAGAATATAAGAGATTACATAGAGAAGTAGAAGAGCCATCAGACAGGAAAAGGAAAAAATTTATACTAATAAATGTGAAGAGATACAGTTCCAGATAAGGAGATATAATTATAAATGGAGGTTTTGTTTAGTTAGTGACCTAAAGCACGCGTTCAAGCTCAAACTGAATGTCATCAAAGAAGGGAATGGAACACTACTAATAGAAGATCTGGAAATCAAAAACAGATGGAAAGAATACTGTGATAAACTGTTCAATAGAGTGGATAAAAAATTTTTGAATTAACCATTTCACCAGGAAAATTCGATTTGGAACCTCCTCAAATTTGGCATGAGATTAACAGTGCACTTAAACAGTTTAACGGCAATAAGTCCCCTAGTGCAGATGGAATCTCAGCAGAGTTAATCATGGCCACAGAGAATGGAGTGATAAGTGCGTATCTTAAACTGATTACAAGGATATGAGAAACAGGATCATTGTCTGGAGACTGAAAGAACTCGATTTTCATACCAGTATATAAGAAGGCAGATATGAAGGACTACAAGAACTACGAGGTCCTCTGAAATGTTCTCGGCCTAACAATGAAAAAACGAATTTATAATTTCAAAATTATTTTTATTTTTCAATATAATCTCTCTTAAGACTAATATATTTATTCCAGCTATGCTCCAGCACAATTATTCCGTCCCTATAAGTGATTTTCAGTAAGATCTGCAAAATACCCCTCTACAGCTGCAATCACCTCCTGCTTCGAAGAAACACGCTGACCAGCGAGGAAGAGTTTTAGTTTTGGGAAGAGACAGAAGTCAGAGAGAGCCAAATTTGGGGAACAGGGTGGATGACCCAATAATTCATAGTGCAGATCCCATCATTTTCCCATTGCCAAAACACATTGGCGGACAGGTGCAGTGTCCTGATGAAAGATGATATTTTTCTTCTACAAACTGGGTCTTTTCTCACGAATATTTTTCGCAGTCTGGTTAAAAGATCGGAATAATATTCCTCTGTTATTGTTTTACCCTTTACAAGATAATTAATAAACAAAATTCCTTTTTCATCCCAAAACATCGATGACATGACCTCTCCTGCTGATGGAATCAACTTTTTCTTCTTTGGCGCTGAATAACCGGCTTCTGTTCACTGTTTTGACTGCAGTTTGGATTATCTGGTGTGAAATGGTGAATCCAGGTTTCATCCATAGTAATAAATCGACGCACAAAATCAGATTTTATTCTTGTTAAAACGTTCCAAGCACTGTTCAGAGATTGTCATGCGAATGCGTTTTTGATCTGCTGCGAGCAAACGTGCACCCATATTGCGCAAAGCTTTTTAATTTGCAATTCTTCGTGCAAAATATATCCTACACGTTCTCTTTGAAATGACTATAGTCTCAGCAATTTCATGCACTCTGACTGGCCGGTCATCCAATACCATATTCTGCACTTGATCAATAATTTCTGGTGTTACAAGTTTTGGACGTACTTTACGTGGATCATCTTCAGTGCTGGTACGGCCACGTTTAAACTCGACAGCCCATTTCTTAATTGTCTAAAACAAAGGAGAAGGGTGCCCATAAACGTTTATGAACTTGAATGAATTTCTTTTGACATTAAAACTTCTTTTACAAAGAATTTTATAACCTCGCAATACTCAATATACTGAATTTTATCCATTTCAAATGATACAGACAACACTTTTGCTTCCGACAAGCGTATAAAACAAACTACTTGATAGAATGACTTGCAGTTTCACATGGATGCTTATGACAGATGTAGCACCCTAGAAAAAAGAAATCTTGCCAATAGTATTGCCATCTATTGTCGATATCGAGAACTTTTCAGATACTCTCGTATTTAGTTTAATATTTCATGCAAGCGAGATTTTATTGAAGATCATTCTAAATAGAATTGAGGCCAAAGTTGAGGCAAAGATGCCCGAGGAACAAGCAAGTTTTAGAAAAGGTACGACTAACAGAGATCAGATCCCTTGCCATAGAGAGATCATACAAAAGTATATAGAATTTACACACCCTATGTTACTGTGTTTCATAGACTACTCTAAAGCTTTTGACTCTGTTCATCATGTGAAACTGGAGGCAGTAATGAAAAGAATGGGTTTTTCTCAACACACTACCATGCTGATAGTTAACTCGTACAGGAAGCAAGAAGCCACAGTAAGAACAGATGTTGGATTAACTGATTGGCATCCAAATGGAAAGGAGTTTAGCAAGAATGTGTAATTTCTCCTCATTTATTTAGTACCTGTGCAGAGGATATCATGCGTAAAGCACTGGATGAACTCAAAAGAAGAATTTGGATAGGTCATAGATTAATCAGTAATATAAGGTATACTGATGATACGGTAATTCTCTGTACTGATGACATGGAAGAACTAGAACAGATTCTTGATAAAGTTTAAAAGATCAGTAATAACAGAAGATTTCAACTCAATTTTATCAAGACAAAGATCATGGCTCTCGAAGGAAATACAAACTGGGAAGCGCTTGAGAAACAAGTGTACCTTAATGGAGAAGGAATTGAGGAAGTCAGCAAGTCTGAGTACCCGAGATCAATTACTAATGTGGAAAATTGCTGTTCAGAAGAAGTAGGAATATTAGTAGCTTAAACAACACTCAGAGACTTATCTAAAATCTGGAAAGCTGGATCTATCTCCACAGGAACAAAGTTGAGGATTTTGGTGCAACTGTTTTTCTAACAGCGACTTGTTGATGTGAGACTTGGAACCTGAAGAAGTAAGACAGGAAAAGGATAGCTGCTTTTGAGATGTGGTGTTACAGAAGGCTGTTGAGGCTATCATATACTGAAATACGGACAAATGGATGGGTATTAGAATGGATCCGTAGAAACTTAAGCCTCCTTGAGGGTATTTACAGAAGAAAGTTGAAATATTTTGGATATATTGAATGAGGAATGATGAGGTCTTCGAACAGTAATAGAAGATAAAGTTTCTGGGAAAAGAGGAAGGGATATAACGTCAATGAGTTGGAATCAATAGGATTAATGGATGGTGTATCTAGAGTGACTGACCTTCAGATACTTAAAGCCTCAAGAAAATCAGACAATAGGACCACATGGCAAGGACTGGTGTGAAACATCACTGAGCATCTGAATGACCATACAGTATCTGTGAATGTCTAATGAACAGATGGATGGAGAGAGAGAGAGAGAGAGCCTGGTGTCGAATACAATTAATAAACATAGAATAATCGTCTCATAACCTTAGTTCTTAGTTCAATCACTTTCAGAAATCATGACTTCTAATTGCAATTATCTCTTTACTTTCTTTTCTCAAAATATGTATTTATTTTGATTTATTTCCTTTGAGATGCTTCAATATGTTCTGACAAAATGTTCACGATTATTTCCTTAATCAGATATTTTTACCATTCTTGATGGGCAAATCAAAACTGATATAAAACAGAACTAAACTCATATTTTAATACTAATGATATGCAAAAGAAACCTGAAGTTTCTCCGTTACAGAGTGGAGGGAAAACTGCAAAAATCGTCTTTAGACATGTACAAGCTCTTTTCAGTGGGAGGTGAATTAATTGATATCATATGGAAAATAGGCAGTCCTGATGTTCATTAAGAAACAAAAGATACAGTCTACATTAACATTCTGCTTCGTCCTTAAGAGTTTTCGAAATAAAAAAATAACTAGTACTGTAAAATGCTGTTTTGTCTGCTTAAAACCTCACACGTTCTTATTTCCCTCCCTTAAAGTTGATATTGAAAATTTCAAAGACCTGCAGAATAACAACAGCACCGATATCGAGAACTTCACTTTATGAAAGTCTATAAAGGAAATAAGAAAAATAATCAACCTTAAAGGGTGATTCACAAGATGCTGTATATGCTGAATCTTGAAGTATGAATCTTGAAGACTATTTTCCTCAATCGGTTGATGACTACCATAGAAGAAATGCCTATTAGAAGCTAAATAAATTAAATATACATGTTTTGCAAAGAACGAAACTAGCCAGGTTTCGATACATTAAACTTGAACGAGAAGTTCAACAGATTTTCTAAATTAAACCAAGCACGTATCAATGATAATATTCGATACGATACGATATACATGGGAAAGCGATGAAATTCTATGATGAATATTTCAATTCAACATAATATTTAAATACTGAACTAGTAAAACTAGTGGTCTTTAGTTGTCAAAGCAGATGCTGTACGCAAAACCAGAAACGAATACATCACTCGTCCGCATCGTCAGTTCACATTGATGTTAGTTACTTGTCTATCAGTTATTCCACTAAGCAAAGAAATTCCAATTGTTTTCAGCCATACGAATCAAATCTTGGAATCCTTAAAATGTGTATTAAATTTTCATCGTTAAGATATCACAGCTGTAACAGAATCTGAGCTCAAGGTAATATCGTTTTATTAGGACACTTTTATGAACAGTTTGCTTGGTAGATGGCAGCACTATTAGTCATAGGATAATGTAGACCATTTCAGTAGTTATTATTCACATTTTGTAAAATATTTCTACTATTCGTATTCAACCCCTGGATTGTCATTTCATCTTATGTTTTGCTGTTACCCTAAATGTTTTCACGGTACTTAGAAAGGTTAAAAAATACGAACACACCAAAATTTGACTAAATAAAGACACCAAAGTTGATTGATTACTACGAGGTGAAGGCTTTTCATCACCGTTCCCGCCTAAATGATGGGCTTCTGATAGGTACTCAGTGTAAATTCTCCAGCAAGGTTATTCATCAAAAAACGAACAGTGGCAGTAAGGATAAAACGGAGAATATCAGTTTATCTTGTTCTTTAATTATTAGTACTATCAGAAGAACTATATTTGATTCAAGAAGATAAAAACGCAAACGCAGATAACTCGGTGTCGATTTTGAAGTATGGTTAAAATAAACATTGCTCTGTGTAATGGATCAGTAATAAAATAACTTATTTAACGCCTTGATATTTCTCAAAGGAATTACGTAGCACCACTTTAGCTTTAACGTTTGGTGTGTGTTGACAATTTGACAATATCTTATGCTTGAGTGGATCCTGCCTATGAAAAGGAAATTAGTTCAAAAGAAATACCATGTTAAATAAACACAGTTCAAAGATTACAGATTTTACAACAAACTTAATTTGTTCTGTTTTGCTGCATATTATTTCTTCAAAGGAGTTGAGTTGTTATCTTAAGAATAACAGAGTTAAATTAATGTTGTACAGAATGCTTCTTGTACAGATTAATTCATGAACACGAGATGAATATAAGACTAGAATATCGGCAATGAATATGGTAACGTATTTAAATACTTCCTGCAAAATTTATACAATATAATTCTTATTGTTATCTTATGTTGATTCTTCATAGTTGACGAACTGTCCTTTATATTTCTTCGTCGAACCCTTTTTTAATAATTGTCAACTAATATGAACAATATCGAAATATTTTCAATAAGTCTCTATATTTCATATACTGTATATGCGTTACGGCGATCTACACGGAAAGGAGGCAACTGTAGATCCTGTTTGGAAGTTTATGAATATACAGGTCTTTTTAAGGTGGAAACAATTTCTAAGGTAATGAAGTTTTCTCAACATAATAGCCACAGATTTCTTTACATAACTGATATTTTCATCCACCCTTCGCTGAGTAAAGAAGTTTGTTTACTGAATCACGATTAGTGAACAATGTACGGCAATCAGTATTAACTGGTCACTACGCCCTTAAGATTTACCAATGAATGGTATAGCGGTGTGCACAAGAAAATTGAATGATTCCACAGAAGGTTTTAAAAAAATAGTTCAAAAGATATAAGGAAACAGAGCGCTGCGTAATATGCTATACGAACCAGATAAAAAAATTCTTCGCAGACAGTACTAATCAGCACCGATAAATTGCGTTTTCGATGAATTGTTTATTCGACGAATTGATTTTTCAATTAATTGATATTCGGTAAACTGTCTTTCGATTAATTTTAGGCGAATTTTCAGGCAACCCATAATCCTCCTTCTTTAACTCATCACTATCAAGTCTCTGTTACTCTCAATTACGGGTAAGGTCTTCATCCAGCGATGCGGATCTACAAGTTTAATATCATCGTCACTCATAACATAACTAGATAAACAGCCTATTCTCAGTTTCATTATTCCAATCCCGGTTCTATTAATAATATAATCTCTCAGGAGAATTTTCACTGAACGACATACAGAAAACGTTCGTTTAAATTGTATAGGCAAGCCATTTATTGTAAGTAATCAATAAAATGGGCGTGTTAAAGTTTCATTAGTCTATTGAATAAAAACCTGAAAGCATTTGTGTAACAATGGAATATAAAATGAACTGACAGGGAAAATATGACTACCAGAAATTTTATAAAATCGGAATAACGACAAGTAAGGTCTCCATTACCTTTACATGAATAGTGCTGCCATCTATAAAGAACAGGTTAATAAATAGCCATAATGAAACGGTATTAGCATGAGTTTTCGATTCTTTTCGTGCTGTGATAGCCAACGAATGCCATAATGGATGCACATTTTAAGGATTTTAAAATTCTGTTCTTATGGCATAAAGCAATTGGGATTTTTTTTCTCAGTGGAATAACTGAGAGACATGTGACTAGCATTACTGTGAACAGGGGATGTTTTTGTGTTATTTATTCGTTTCTAGTTCTGTGTGCAGTAGTTGTTTCGACCACTCTCGAATTGTGGTTTCTCGAGCCGAGTTTCAAAAGTCTACATATGATTCTTTCAAATTTACAGCAACTTAGTGGGATATTCTTTTTGATATTTCACCGCCTTCTCATGTACATGAGAGCCCCACGAATATGTTCATTGATATTCCATTGTTTTAGTTTAGAAAAATCTGTAAAACGTATTGCATCTCGTTCCAGTTTAACGTACCGAATCTTAGTTGGTTGGGTCCTTCTAAACATAGGTTTATTTGTAATAAGTTTTCATTTCTCCTACATCAATTTTCAAGTAATTGAACAAACAATAAATGATCCATATTTATTTTGTGAATCTCGTTGTAAGTGGCTGATCATTCTTCTTAGTTCTCTTTCCAGTTATATTTGTCTCAGCCACGAAACTCTTACTCCAACATGGATAATGTTTTTTGCTGCTTTCTTCGAAATCATTTTAACTTCTGTGAACGAAGGTTTGGAAAAAATGATAATGTCACCAGAGATATCCCCTCGAGAAGGTTTAAAGAAACAAATATCTATATATCTCGAATGTTGTCGGTTAATCACGGAAGTAGAGAGAGTTCTGTCTCCTGGAATATTTATTTTATTTGCTGGAGAGACCGCGTTTTGTTGTTTTACTGCGTACTTTTTATTCAGGGATATGGGTATTCTTAAACTTAAGTTCTCGGTGTCGTTGTTGTTGTTATTTCGAACGTTTTCAATGTTTATTTCGGCGTTTTCAGTGTCAAAACTAAGGGAACAGGTAAGATCGTCTTTATTTTTTAACACATTAAAAACAGTATTTCAGAGTATTTATTAATTTTTGTATTTTATTTGCAGTTTAAAAAATCCAATTGGTTAGAGAGCAAATCGGTTATGAACTTTTGTGTTCATTTCGTTGATGAACATCCAATTTACTTATTTTAAGGGAGGAAACATACCAGTTTCCGTTAGAAAAAAACTTTTCTAACTGTATGATACATACTAATAAAACCGCATATGAAAACTTATAAAGTTTGTTTGTGTGTTGTAAGGGATTCTACCAACTGGTCTTTCCAACATCATTTATTATTATAGATGATGTTTGAGCATCATCTATAACAACTGACTATGGAGCTTCTTCAAGGATCGATGATTAGGTCAGTGATTTTCTACTCTATGTGGGCCCTTTCCCGTTTTCAAAAACTTAATTTCTAATCTGCAACCTTTATGGCTATTAAATTTCAATTATCGTAATAACATAACAACAAACAATGAGAAACACAGTTTCATAATAATAACGCCATGTTAAATTATTAAATTTATGGCAAAAATCTATTTTTCAAAAATTTTATAAGAATTTGTTGTTATTCAATCTTTTTAAGTATCCATTCATATATAGATGGCCGAAAATAGAAATGAAAAATATAACTAATAATATAAATGTGTCTCTTGTTTTGAATATGAGAAATATTCTTAAAACAAGACATTTTATAATTTATATGTATATTTAAATTTAAATTTATAATTTATAATTTATATAATACTTATAAGTTTATTTATTTCGAATGAATATCATTGTAACAAATCAAACTTCCTATTAATTTATTTCCTAAGCATCTAAGAGTGGTCTCTTAGAGAACCGGTGTTTTAAGCAAAGTATGAATGGTCTTATGTCCTGAAACATGTTCATAAAACTAGAAGAATGTTAATCAATGCAGATTGCAAGTAAAAAGAAACGCATCGATGGTTTAATTGAAAATCTGGAAAATGGAAAATTTGTGGTCTGAAAATGAAACTTTCCATATGTCTCAATCGTTTGATGGGCAAAAACAGTTGTGACGTGACGCTCGAGACATCTTTATGTCTTGCTGTATCTAGCTTCCATGCTGAAAACTGAAATAACTATCTACTGGAATTGGACGTTAATATAGATTAGAAAACAAAGTTGGACTCCATAAGTATGTCATGTAGGGTTATATCCGAAATACGTTATTTTAAGTGTTACAGTCTGGTACTTGTTGAGTTTTGGGAAATCTTCACAGAATTTCCCATGGATGTCCTCTCATAGCCGCTGAATGTATGGTTTGCTATTAATGTTATCATACATGCAGAGCCTTCTTGGTGTTTTCGTTGGTCATTTGGAACTGCCAAAGTATCAAAAACCGAATTTTTCAAAACTTGTGGAAGGAACAACTCTGTCAATTCCGTATGCAGCTATCTTACCTTCGGTTGAAAACTTCGTATAAAAGGTTGCTCGCTTCCTAGATGAACTTTGAACTTCATTCCTTCCGAATGCTGCCTTCACTGTTGACCGTTGTACAAATGCTTTTAAAGTACAAAACTTTTAAAATGAAACAGGTGTGCAATAATTATAAAAGTGTGTATAATCAGTAAATATTTATTTCCAACATAAATTAAATGAATTCAGTTCTTTAATACGGAGAACCACTTTTAATTTTCGGAATGACACGTGTTCGTGTTTGTTTAGTGAAGCATTTGTAATATCATTCCCATTCATATTTTTAGTAATGCACTTTTAACCAAACCAGAACAAGGTACTTGTTTTCTATCATTTGGATACAGGGTGATTCAGGTGATATTATAAAACTATAATAGATCAATTTTCCTGCAGTAATATCTCTTTGTTTGCGTATCGAAACTAGAGTGATCGAAATTAGGGGATTGCCATTATCCATTCATGTGGCAACATTTCTTAAAGGTGTTTTGATAGAAATATTGTTATTGTTGCATTGAGAAGAGGTATTCATTTAATATATTCAATATCATCTGTTTTCCAGTCAGTATGCAGTTACTGATCTTTGGTTCAAGGAAATTTGCATTGTGGATGCATTTGAAATATGTATTTGGCTTTAAGCAGACGAACCGAGCAAATGTTCAGTACACACTATTTCACTGTATTTTAATTCTTATCAAAGTCAATCTCATATATTTTTGCAACAGCTTTTATTTGGAATTCGAAAATTCTGTGAAACGTTCTGATCATTCAGTGCTCGCATACTTACTCACACTCCTCGCCTGTTGTTCCATTGCTAACGACATGTTATTCCTAATATCGCTACACTCCCATACAGAAGAGATATCGTCAAAAATATTCTGTTCACGTTTCTCATTCAGTAGTAATTATTCTTTTTATGAGCATTTCGTGTAAGTTATATCTCATAATAAAATTGTTTTGTGACTGAACAATTTTATTCTGTGATAATAACAAGCATAAAGACATATTTCATAACATCTTTTTGGTATTATTTTTCGGTTCAATTAAATACTGCGCATATGTTTTCCTAATAATAAGGGGTCGTATTTTTATAGCGGAATGAATTCATTCTCCTATAATAGAAGAATGCATGCGTTTGCCTATAAAATGAAAAATTTAAGAATTTTTTTATTTTATAGAGAAATTTTCATCTATTATATCTATTCAGGAATTCTTTGTGTAAGGACACATTAGCATATGTGATTTCTTTTTCTCAACAATTACTAGAGGAAAACACTGGAGACACACCCGACAACAAGCTGTACGAAATACAATAATTATTTATCACAGCGTATCGGAGTGCATCTATAGTAACTCGTGTATGTGTTAATGCTATCATCATATCTAATTTTTTAAAGTTTTAATGATTGAATAATCATGGAAAAATATCATCGGTCGATATCACATTATCACGTGATGCCTCCATGAAATCAAAGGACATATCGTGAAAGCCACTGCACACTACACAATCCAAAGTCTACTCTTCTCAATCTACCATCTAAACTACGCTAAAGCAGTAGTCTAAACTACGCTATCTTCCCACCACTAGTAGTATTTTGTCTGTTAAGTGCATCGATTCTTTTACCGATTTGGCTGTATGAGAGAGAGAGATGAAAATCCAAATTTCCGGAGAAGGGGTGGGGGGATTACCGCCTCCATATGAAAGAAGCTAACACACTTTCAAGTGTAAAAGCCCATATAAATATTCCTCTGGTGATGAAGTCAATCGAAACGAAGTCTTTTCCAATCGAAAGATTCATTTATATATGTACGAGTATATGTATATATATATATATATATATATATATACATACGAGGGAGGTCTGGAAAGTTCTGATAAACACGTACAGCATAACAAAATAATATTAAAGCCAGTGATATAACGACAATAAAGAACTTACTAGTAGCTGCGTTATCAAGGTAACTTATGTTCTTATATTCTTATATCATCGTATGTACTTTCTATGATATGAAAGCTGTCTTCGTAAGCTGGTTTATTGACTGCTTACAAAGCAAATATGATCACTCTCGTTAGTTGCCTTGATGTTAAAAGATACGACCTTCAAATATTTCACGTCCTTCTTTTATTAATAATTTGATTATGTGTTTCGCTATTCTACTTAATTTAAATTGAAAATGTTTATAGCGGCTCATGCTCGAAAGCTGTGTGTTCCAAAAATGGACCGTCTTCTGGAAGACGAGATATAAATTGTTAAAGATGGCCAGTTAACTTTGTAAGCTATTAGAATGTCATAGTATAATCATTTGTTTCATTACTAGTTATAGAGAGGATACTTTTCTTTTGAATAAGTTTTATACCAAATTGTCTTATATTTTGAATACCATACATTAATTAGCAGTTCAAGCGTATGTGTTATATCTATTTTTAGGCAGATCGAACAGCAGTATTGGTGGCTTCTATTCCAGCTGAAAACGTACCTTGGAGAGAACAATTTCAGGTAAGACATACCATTACGGAGTGATGCTCAACTGTGATAATCGTTCTTTCGTGATTGTGGAAAAAACTTTAGACTCTTTTATAATAACGATGCCACTAAGTTAACACGTATTATTTCTGTAAATTGCGTATATTCACAGTTGTTTACCTCTTTCATGTGAATAAAAGCTAATATTCCTGGTTGTTATAGGAAATATTTTATTGATTTTATTTAAAATTAGTTGAGTGTATTGTTGTACATTCTTTAGGGGGCGAGATGATTTCGTTTTTATTTGGAATGACTGCAGAAGCTACTAATGCTCTCAAGGCACGTTTTATGTTTTTAATTCTACTTATTCTTATGGCTGACATGCGTATTTTGCGTGATGAAGATCCTGCCATTTATTTCGAGTCACAGAATTTTTTTACAATCAGTGAAGTTACATTTGTTAGGATTTCAGATAATTATTTGTTAGGATAGACGGTTTTAGTTTGTTTTAGTATTGTGAATAGTCTCATTCTTGTCTCATTCTTCCTCAATTCAGTCGCCGTATAATGTTACACTTGAAAAATATATACGTGGCGTAATAAAAAGTTGATTCTGCAAAATCGATGTTAACATTTATGATTTTTAATGCGTTTACGGTGTTCTTTTCAGGTTGTATTGTTCCTTTCCACCACACAAAGAGTGAAGCCAGAATTTTCCGGTTCAGGTTTCTTTAATATTGATCTCTTTCTCATGACTTCAGTAAGACATATGCTACACTTATTTACTTATCTTTTTATTTTTCATTTATCTAAATCAATCAAGTATTTATACTTAAATAAATATATAAACTCATAATAATAATATTTTGTGTAATTTTTGTAAATTTTCTGTAAAGTTTTGTGTAAATTTTCTGTAATTTTTTGTGTAAATTTTCTGTAAAATTTTGTGTAAATTTTATTAATAGTCAGCATTAAAGAGAGTCTCGATGTTAAAATATACATGGAAATAAATTTAATCAATCTGATTCCTCTAAGGTAATTTAGTCTTAAACTAAACTTAGACTTAGGATTTCTATTGCATTTTATTGCCTTCTTCCAACTCATCCATTTTACAGCTGGCATGAAAACCTTTACAAGGGTATTGAATTTCATCGCATTATAGGCCTGAATTGCTTGTCTTGGATTGAAAAAGATCCTTGTTTGGTCTCTAAACAAAAAGATACGAAATTAATTTAAAGAAAATTATGAAACAAAATTCTTACCACACTAACCGTAAATTTGCAACTTTGCGTTAAAGTCATATAGAAAAAATAACGGAGGACGTTCTGAGATCAACTACTCAAATATAACTGAGCAATCTTCATCTTTATTTTAATTAAGGCTTTATTCTAATAATTTTAAGGGTGAAGGACCGTTTTCTTTATTAATGATTTTCTCGTGTAAAATTAATTTCAAAAAATCTTTAATGTCTTTTTGCACGATTGGACTATTTATATTTTAACTTGACTTTCTAGACGATTCCTTAATGCTCTTGTCATATGCTTTTTATTCTTACATTAATCATGAATTTTTTACTAATGCTTTTGAAACTTATGCAAACGATTTTATCATGTTATCGCAGTCATACAAAATTCATAAACGAAACTTTTGTATGGTTGCGTATGATTTATATAACTGAACATCGCATGATTTTTGAAAAAGTGTTCATATAAATTGGAATTTTTACTCAGTCGTTCGCATTATCTCTTCCAAAGAAAACAGTGGATCAGCCATAGTGCAGATCTTGATGCCCATAATATAAATTATTGGGGCTGAAATAAAGGGGAGGCTGGAAAGTTTTTATAAACACCCAGAACAAATATGATATTAAAACAGCTGATATGAACACAAGAAAGAACATGTCTTAAACCTATTAACCCCCCCATATTTCATCAAATTGTAATAATTTGTTCTTTCTCTCTTTTAGGATGTATAAGAAGACATGTCAGGCATGTCAATTCCTTCATGGTGATTATCGCAACTTTTCAGCACACCCTCGTACATAAACTCTAATGTTCAAATATGCTTTAATATCTATCCTGTGAAATATGCACTGATTTATTAGTTTCTTCTACCTGTTATTCCTTATTATAATTAGCACATAAATTAAATTAACTGTTTATAAACGAAAATGAAATTCATTTTATTTTATTTTCCAGATCGTGGGCACGATCATTACCTACACTATTATTCTGGTGCAGAATTCAACTGCCGAAACAATATAAAAGGATGTCTTCATTAACAATTTTCCTCGCTCTATTACACATATTTCATTATACTGATAGGAGAATACTTGATTCAGTATTGCATTAAGAGTGGTAAAAATATGCATTTAATTTAGCACCATTAGAGAGTCGAGAAATATGCAAAATATTTAAAGTCATCTTTTTTTCTGTTTTACCTTAGTGATTATTAACTGTTTCTATTTACTGATCTAGATCTCTAATGATCTAATTAATTATATAATAAAGAATATAACTTGTATGCTATATTCAAATGTAGGAGATATAATAAAACTCTTTTTTATTTCAACGTACAATAAATAATTGATTATAAAATGTGGCCTAAACGTTGAGTTATTATTAAACATAAAAAATAAATGCGAATACTGAATTTTTAATCCAATATGCTATTCACTGTTCTCATTAACCTTATCAAGTTTTGTAACATGTTTGCTAGTAGACTGGGATAAGATTGGTATTTGATTTACTTATGATTTGATTAATATATCACATAAACTACAATATATTAAATAGTTTTCTAGAACTTTTAAGCTTTTAATATTTGTCTTACTCATTTATTAGTATTTTTAGATAAAACTAATAAACAAGTGAATAAACAAACAATGTTAACAGATATTGTAAGAATAATGAAAGACAATTCACTGGATAGGTTACATGATACGAAGGTATGAAAACAGATGAAGCAGAATAATAAAATAACAGAATGGACATCAAGATCTGTTGTGAAGAACAGGAAATCTAACAGCAAAATGTGGAGACAAAAGAAGATAATCTGGTCATTTATGGAATAGACATTTACAAGATCAGTTAAAATAGAGAAACACAGAAAGTCATTCTTCCAGTAGTGAACTAAAGAATGTTATTGATATTATAATAAAAATTAACAATTAAAAAGTGCAATTCTTAATATGAAATAAGAGATTAGTTAGTTTGTGCACCATCTTGTTAATACGTTTTTATTTATAATCTAGACTATCAGAAAAAGAAAGATATAGATCCGATTCTAGTCTCCAACTGAAGTTATTCTTTTTAGGTTTTGTTTTTCCAGATCCGTTGCAGCAGAAAGTTTCGATTTTATGCTACAAAGATATATTTCTTGATGCGAAAATTGTACTGTTTTAACCCCGTAAATTTCGTAATATCGACCATAGCAATGCACCTATTAGAGACCAACATCATTTAGGGTTTAGGAACGCGATAGCAGCTAGTAACTTCTATACTCGTCGCCGAAATATTGATATTGTCAGTAGCTGTCAGTTCAGTTATCACTCACAAGTTCCGATAAAAAACAAAATTTAAGGCTAAAATGAGTACCTCCTACTGCTACTTCGGGAATAACAAGTGTTGCCCGATTAATTCTTTTATGAGTAGGTATTACATTTTTGAAAAGTAGGTTGATCTCTCTTGAAGGTCCGTTAATATGCTTTTTATTCTTACATTAATCATGCATTTTCTACTAATGCTTTTGAAACTTATGTAAACAATTTTATCAAGCTATCGCAGTCATATAAAATTCAAAAACGAAAATTTTGTATGGTTGCGTATGATTTATATGACTGAACATCGCATGATTTTCGAAAAAGTGTTCATACAAATTAGGAATTTTTACTCAGTCGTTCGCGTTATCTCTTCCAATGAAAACAGTGGATCAGCCATAATGGCTTATACATGAGGAATTATAATAGCTTAATATCGAGTACCACTGTAGATCATCTACAACCCATGAGGGATTTTCACTTTATTTAAAAATTAGAATAATGGTCATAATAATTCAATGTAAAAGATAATAACGATATGAAAACTCTTACTTTACCTGCAGTATTGATATGTCATAGGTTTACAACCTTTCGGTTGAATATAACTTCCGGTAATATAACTAGGTAATATAATTCTCACTGAAACCTGTAGGTTTCAGTGAGAGTTATATTAAACAATGAAAAATCTGTGTGCTAGATTACACTTGAATGCTGGTTGCAGAATCTAAACGTGAACAAAAGAATTATATATATAAAAAACACGGTTCAAATTTGCAGGCGACAAATCACAGTCTCTTGGTAACTACTCCTGATCTTCCTTAGCACATTACAATCAAGGTCACGTATTTCTATATCAAAATCAAAATCAAAATTCCTTTAAAAAATAATGATCGAGAACTGGGATCATATGTACTAACCATATAATCTTTAAAGTTAACTGAATAATTAATTGACTTTTTACTTTTACTATTGAAAATTTGTTACTGTTGCAGCACTGTTGATGCTATTATTGTTACAGTTGAAAAAGACAAAATGTTTGTAGGAATATCACGTGTTTTAGGAAACTACCGTGGAAAACTTGCATGTCTAATTATTAAGAAGTGACTTAAAATAAATTTAGACATCATGTAGTTAGCAGTTTACTGATAAACTCTCCACACTTAGGATAGCTCCATAACAGGTCAATAGGCCTAATACGTTGTGTAGAGGCTTAAGTGCTGTGAGGACATTATGTTGGAGGTTTAATGGATTTTTACAACACTCAAAAAGAATTAAAATAGAATTTAATACTTCCTATATTTCGTCCTAGTCACTAGGACATCTACGGTGATTACAAAACAAATAATGTAACATGCACACAAAAACTTACAATACTAAGCCCAACCACGTGGGTGACACTAAAGTCCTATCTAGGTGGAGCGCCCTCTAAGGGCGGTAGTAGGTGACCTGGAATGTAAGGTGGGACCTCTGGTGATGAGTGTTTCCCAAATCTTCGGAAGCTTAATGCAACCATATTTATTAAGATTTGGTTGGTTTCTGAGAGCTGCTGCTTCTAAGAAAAGTCTCTCTTTCTTGAATTTGCTGTGGTGGAGCATGGTGGTTTTCTTCTATGATACTCTGTGGGTGGTGTCCAAAACATGGGCAGCCAAGCCTGAATGGCCATAGTTGTGTTTAACGATGTACGACTCGTGTTCCTCCAGGCGGATGGATGCTGATCTGCCTGTCTGTCCAAAGTATGCAAGCTTACAGAAACAGGGTACTTGGTAAACTCCAGGCTGAGAGAGAGCAGGGAGCTGATCTTTCATAGAACGGATAAGGGTAGCAAGTTTGCGGTAGGTGTGGGTTATATATGTGTAGGTTATACTTTTTTAGTATCTTGGCTATTTTTTCCGAAGTGCCACGGATGTAGGGTATGGTGATGGCATTTTTAAAATCTTGTTGACGAGAGGGACGGGGACTGGGGGAGGAATTGATTATTTTTTTTGATACTGTGTTCGCTGTAGCAATTGGAGAGGAAAGTTCTGTGTATGTGTGTAAGCTCAGTAGTGAGATCGGTTCCACTGGAACAAAGATTGTGGGCTCTCTTGGTAAGAGTTTTAATGATGCCATATTGTTGCGAGGGGTGGTGGTGAGAGAGTTTGTGAATGTATCTGCCTGTGTGTGTGTGGGTTTTCTGTATACAGTGAAGACAAGCGTATCATTAGGCAGGCGTGTGACTAAGGTGTCTAGGAAGGGTAAACAATTGTTCTTTTCCTTTTCCATAGTAAACTGGATTCTTGGATGTAGGCTATTGAGATGACTGAGGAAGGAGTCTAACGTGTCTGGGCCATGAGGCCAAATAGAGAACACATCATCTACATATCTTAGCCAAATAGAAGATTTGAGTGGGGCTGAGTCTATGGCTCGTTTTTCAAAATCTTCCATATAGAAATTGGCAATTGGTGGGTCAGAGGGGGGAACCCATGGCGGTTCCCTCTATCTGCTTGTAGATTTTTTTCCTCTAAGAGAAATACCCATAGTTGATGGTAAAGGAAAAGAGATCTAAGATGTCAGAGGGAAAAATGTTTTCTAAGAGAGATAAAGTGTCAGTTAAGGGAATATTGGTAAACAAAGAGGAGATATCAAAGCTTACTAATATGTCTGTATTATTAAGTGGGTCGAGGTTTTTATATAGGAAGCGGAATTTCCGGTGAGGGGGGACAGAGAGTTGGCCAGCTGTTTAGACAGTCTGTAACAAGGTGCATTGGTGGCATCTACTATAGGCCTGAGTGGAGAATTGGGTTTGTGGATTTTTGGTAAACCGTATATTCGGGGGGGGGGGACGGGAGCGGAAAGGTTTAAAAACACAAGTTAAGAAATTAACACAAGTTAATTTCTTAACTTGTGTTTTTGTGGGGTCGTGTTCTAGCGGGATGTAGGTAGCGCGATCGCGGAGGATAATGTTCATTTTACGATTGTATTAGCTGGTATTAAGAACGACTGTGGCATTACCCTTATCCGCTCTGGTAATGACGATACTTTTTTCTTTGCGTAGTTTCAGGAGAGCCATGCGTTGGGCATACGATCAGTTATTTTTTGGAGGCGAAGAGTGAGCGAGGATGTTGGTTACGTCGAGTCTGATGTTGTTGGCTACCTCCGACGGTAAGCGACCGATCCCCCGTTCTTAACCATTAACTCAGCGCCACTCAAACCTTCTATCTGGCTATAATATGTAGATGATGTGTTCTCTATTTGGCCTCATGGCCCAGACACGTTAGACTCCTTCCTCAGTCATCTCAATAGCCTACATCCAAGAATCCAGTTTACTATGGAAAAGGAAAGGAACAATTGTTTACCCTTCCTAGACACCTTAGTCACACGCCTGCCTAATGATACGCTTTCCTTCACTGTATACAGAAAACCCACACACACACACAGGCAGATACATTCACAAACTCTCCCACCACCACCCCTCGCAACAATATGGCATCATTAAAACTCTTACCAAGAGAGCCCACAATCTTTGTTCCAGTGGAACCGCCCTCACTACTGAGCTTCACCACATACACAGAACTTTCCTCTCCAATTGCTACAGCGAACACAGTATCAAAAAAAAATAATCAATTCCTCCCCCATTCCCCGTCCCTATCGTCAACAAGATTTTAAAAATGCCATTACCATACCCTACATCCGTGGCACTTCGGAAAAAATAGCCAAGATACTAAAAAAGTATAACCTACACACAGCATATATAACCTACACACAGCATATATAATCTACACCTACCGCAAACTTGCTACCCTTATCCGTTCTACGAAAGATCAGCTCCCTCTTCTCTCTCTCTGCCTGGAGTTTACAAAGTATTCTGTTCCTGTAAACTTGCGTACTTTGGACAGACAGGCAGATCAGCATCCATCTGCCTGGAGGAACACAAGTCGTACATCGTTAAACACAACTATGGCCATTCAGGTTTGGCTGACCATGTTTTGGACACCACCCACAGAGTATCATAGAAGAAAACCACCATGCTCCACCACAGCAAATTCAAGAAAGAGAGACTTTTCTTAGAAGCAGCAGCAGCTCTCAGAAACCAACCAAATCTTAATAAATATGGTTACAATAAGCTTCCGAAGATTTGGGAAACACTCATCACCAGAGGTCCCACCTTACATTCCAGGTCACCTGCTACCGCCCTTAGAGGTGGGCTTAGTATTGTAAGTTTTTGTGTGCATGTTACATTAATTGTTTTGTAATCCCAGTAGATGTCCTAGTGACTAGGACGAAATATAGGAAGTATTAAATTCTATTTTAATTCTTTTTGAGTGTTGTAAAAAATCCATTAAACCTCCAACATAAAGGCCTAATACGAAAAAAAAAGAAGAAGACTTAATCATTGCAATCTGTTCTTTTAAATCGTGCTTTGTTTTCTCTGAAAATTAACTTTTTATTAGTTATCCGATTTGCCGAAAAATAAATAATTAATTATAGTTACTTGATATTAATATTAATTGATTAATTATTAATAACCTAAATGATAGTATCAATTAATTATAATTAATTAATTGATACTATCGATTGGTTATAGATAAATCAAATTTTAACAATTTCACTTATTGATCAAACTAATACATGAAAATTAATTAAATTAATTAATTTAAAATTATTTTTAAACTGAACAATATCTGAAGTCTATTTTGTGTAACTATTCTGTAGTTCAAAATCTTAAACAAAATTTATTGTATGGTACAGATTGAAACAACGGTCATTCTCTATGGATTAACAGCACTATAATAACGATGCGAAATAATGTTTTAACATTTGACGACTAATCGAATTGACATTCTAAGTACGAAATGTAATATTTCATCTTCTAATAAAAATCTGGATGTCTTGGTCACAATGGGCAATTTTTTATACCAAAAGTGTATTCTTCAATACTAAAAGATTTATTATAGAAGGATATTTATTTTGGTTCGAACCATCAACGAATAATCTATTAATTATTTACATCCTTTTATACTGATTAAAGTATGTTACCATAATTTAATTAAAAATTAATAATTAGTTTATCAAAAATACCATTCATTTAATATTCACCTAAACATGGGTCCTCACGGTTAGCCGAGTGGCTATGCGCTTCGCAACCATATCCCTGGGAAAGGAGTGTCCTGGGTTCGATTCCCGTCTTTGAAGTGAGGAGCTGAGAATCTTTCACATGGTCAAGTTAGCGATCATGAGCGTGGACTGCAAGGTTTTCTCCCCAGTTTACTGGGATTTTTCCCTCACGTAAGCAGACAAATCGGCCCCGTAAATACGGGCATCTACAGACATAGGACACACCGTGAGGCATAGGGCTAGCCACCTTATCCTCTGGATGAGTACGCCTGGAAGGGCTTAGGATAGCTCCGTAACAGGTCGATAGGCCTAATAAGAAAAAACGAAGAAGACCTAAACATTCCAATCTGTTCTTTTAAATCGTTTTGTTTTCTCTGAAAATTAACTTTTCATCAGTTATCCGATTTGCCGAAAAATATATTAAAAGCAGCTTCGCAAACGTGAGCAACATTAGATGCTGTGTCAGCCGTAACAAAGTGATGATACTGAGGATAGAGCCTTCAAACTGCCGACCCACAACTGCAGTTTTAACGGACAAATTCTCACTGACGCACTGATCAAGGAGAATGCCATCGGACAGCAACTTCCGACTTGTGCGCAATGCAGTGGCTGTTAAAAGACCAACGGTGATGAATGCGATTATCGACCTCAGTTTCAACAGCTTGGGCACGGTGTCTTTTGAAAATGCTGAGCGACGAACACAACAAATCCGGAAAGTCATTTGTAGAAAATTTTTCGCGCTTCCTGTCACGCATGATCATAGGTGATTAAACATTACTTTACCATTAATATCCCGAAACGAAGAGCCGATAAACCTAATTGCGTCAACTCAATCACCGGGCAGGAATAAAATCAAAACGCAGATATCCGTAGGCCATGTAATTTCCACTGTATTCAGAGAAAAATATAAAGTTTTGCTCACGAGAATATTTTAGGAAAGAGGAAACGCTATTCGATTCAGATCGGTAAGTGGAGACGATGTAAAAATTGAAAACACGCATCCGTAGAATGCAGCCCGCCAGAAACAGGAATGAGGTTCTCCTACTCCATAACAATACTCAAACACTCTGCGCCAGATGACGCAATTGCAACATTTGACTGGAATGATAATCTTCATTCTACCCGTAGCCGATACCGAGAGCCTTCTGACAAGCATCTGTTTATCCCTCACTTCGAGAATGCGATTTTGCGGACTTGAAGAACTGGATCAAGTAGGTTGGGAAGATCTGCGACGTCGGAGTAAAGAAGTTCACGTGGTCAGCACACAGGGTTGACAACGTTGACAAACGTGCATAGAAAATGACGGTTGAAAAATGAAAGATGCTTTCGAAAGATGGAAAATTAATTCATGTGAAAGATATTGGTAAATAAATTATACTTTCTGGAATAGAAAAAAGAAAAAACAGGAGATATTCCTTTTGTACACCGCTCTTATATTGTCCTAAAACGTAGGGATAAAACATATATATTAATTTTAAATAAACGAACAAATTCCTTTGAAAGTTGGTAAGTTGCCTTTCTTGGTGAATGGTATCAAATGGAGGCCACTAAATTAGTTTCCCTTTTAGGGTAATTAAGAATATAAATTAATGATTTTGATATACTTAAATAAGAATCTATTATATAAAATTCTTTGGATGGGTACAGTCTAGTTGAGTCGGTGGATGCGCCTACAGAGGTGATTCGCCTTATCATCTTCAATAAAAGATGACAAGGCGAAAGAGTGCATACCTTCAAGTATAAATATACCTACATTTCGATCTTCACATATTTAAAATATGCATCGTACATGAATATAATGATGCACTACGAAGTTATCTGTGAACTTATAAAAACAATGAAGAAAAGGGAAAAGACAGTCGTCAAACTAAAATTGAATTTTCAGTTGGCCATATATATATATATATATATATATATATATATATATATATATACTGTATATATATACACAGAACAACAACAACAACAACAATTAAAAATTTTTCTAATCCCTTTTTTCGACCGGTTCCCGAGTTAATCGATCTCTGGCACGGACAAGCGCTTTTTTTTTCTCCCGGAAACTCGGGTTTTTCGTCCCGTAAACTCAAGAAAATCGACCATAGAACCCACATTATTTCAGACATTAAATACGAGTGTTAGGGTTAGGAACCAATGAGATGGCGGCACTTATTGAGTAGTCTCTCTTCACTGCGGCCGCTTAATTCGTGATAACCTTGGGCCCAGCTATCTCTTGATTGGGTACCAGTGGATATTGAACTGCCTACTCAGTCACCAAAAGTTAGATATTTAAGTTAGAAATATAGCAGTATTTGTAATTCAAAGTGGTAAATTTTTCAATGATGATAACTTTTATTCCGTGTTTTCAAGCAGATTTATACATCTGATTCATAATATTCCTCTTCTTATTTATGAGAGACATTACATATATTTTAATTAGAAACGAACAATTTAATCTATAAAATGTAATGCGATCAGGTGTAGTTTGGGTAGAAAAAGAATAACGTAATCTAAGAATCCTGATTCATCGATGAAACATAAAAGTGAAGTATGAATGAGCAATCTGGGCCCCCCACCCCAGATTTTTTGAGTGGTCCGTGAGGAGATTTAAAAATCCATTACTTCGATTTTTTTAAACATACAAATTACCAGGAATGGGTTCATTTGTGTGTAATGTGTTTTAATAACATGTCTTCAAAATACAAATGTTTTTTATATAGAGTGACCCATAAATCATAGAACTTGCTCTCCTACCATCATTGTGAAGCAATTACATAAGCGTTTTAACATCAACAGATTTTTTTATTAGCAGAAAAATCCACACAAATCCATTCCATTTTCGTGTTCACAAAGACGCGCCCTTTATACGGCATGATCCACTCACTATTTAAAAAAAAATGAAATATCATTATATTCCTCACACTGCAGTAGAGAAGCTTTTAGTGCAATGAAGATTTGGTAGCGAGTCGACTAGATGTTCCTCGATCATCTGTGAATGTGTGTGCGCATTCCATATAATCAGTTTAGCTGGGCGTGCTGACAGCGCAGTCATGTTTGTCGTTTGAATATATATATATATATATATATATATATATATATATATATATATATATATATCGTGTTCTTCTGCAAGAGGGCTATTCTATAAAACCCTACAGAGTAGCACTGTAGTGTGGTAGAAACGCTTGTGCCACTAGTTTTTATGAAAAATAAAATTATCTGGCCCACGGTAACTTTTCACAACCGACTGAATAGTAATCTCATGACATTTCTCATGGGGATGAAGAAATGGATGAGGACAGTCTTTGAATACAGTACAAAAAAAAAAGAATATATCTCGTATGACGAATGTTCTTACATTACTGCTCCTTATCTTTGATAATACTCAAATAAAATGAAATTTCTCGATTTCTAATCTTGGTTTGTCTTATTTCCAGCCTTTCCTACTACAAAAGAATCTTAGATGAGGGGTCTTAAACTCCTCAGCGTCTAAAACACCTGCTGTCGTTTTCCACTGAGCACTCTATTTCTCAGTGTACATTTGCTAAAAGTATATTCACCCAAATTAGAATATTATCCTCACCTTTATCGCCATGTTCCCTAAAACCTCCAAATGTTCATAAAATACCTGACGTTATCAAGAAGAGGGTATTTCCTTAAATAGATAATCCTCATTCTTTTACTTACTCCACTAATTTTCTTATATATGTGCTGCTTCAGTCTTATTATCTTCTATTCTATGACGCATAAATTCTTCTTAGCATAGGCGTCATCCCCAATGCCCTTTGAATGAATACACCTGGGTGTATTCATTCAAAGGGCATTGGGGATGACGCCTGATATGATGACGCAAATATCTTTCCGTAATATGATGAATACTCATATTACGGAAAGATATTTGCGATCTTGAAAAGTGCAGTTTCTCAGGGTAGGTACTATTCAGTTGTTCAGAACATGATTATATGTAACGGTTTTCCTAATCGAAAGACAACTATGGACAACTCCAACACAACTCCATAATTTTCCTCAAATTTCTAGCCGCCTTTTGGGCTGAAATCCACCAGAAACTCAGATGTATGGCAAATCACCAATCCAAATGGCAGCCACCGAAACCCGAATTACTTCGGACAGTAACTGAAAACCTTTGTTTTTCAGCAGACCACGGATGGTATGTGATTTATTTTATCTTAATCTGTTTAATTGGATGAAATTACTTCTCTTTCATAGTCTGTTTGGATACAGTAAGGATATCTTAAAGGACACTTTCAGATATAACGTGATTGTATATATAATCAGTATATAATCAGTATATAACGTGTTATATACTGATTATTGATAATGAAATTTAGAAAATGTGTTGTCGTGTTATTAAAAAGAAAATCTAAACTAAAGAGGAGAGGATAAAAGAAATGTGTATACTAAAAAAAACAGTAAACATACTTGTGAAAGAAAATACCAAGAAGCGTCCAAACGAAAACAAAATTGCAAATAAAAAGTGTTAGCCATCTTCACAGTGGAAGCAAAATGACTGGAACTAATACTTCTTGTTATTTCCTTTTCTTTACGAACTCTTTATCATGCAGCTACTCTCGCATATTTTATGGCTTTATCCTTACTCAATAAGCCTCTTTGAATGCATACATTATGACCATACTAACCTACTTACCCTACTTAAAGGTCTATTGAATTACTTTTAATGTTATTCTTAAAACACAAAGACGAAGGGCGTGGATATTCTAATGGATCAGAGGTTTCTATTGAAACCTAAGACATAATGATTATAAAAAAAACTAATTGTCTCTTCATGACAGTTAGTCCGGTGTCATTTTCACTCGATGGTACTAAGGACAACGGCGGTTGTCCGACAATTATATTTGAAATAGTCACTGAATTAAAATTAAGATTCAGCGTATTCTAATACAATACAAAGGGATAAATTCAGTTCTTGAATGTAGTGCACCTGCATAGATAGCCATAGAGTTGGCTAAGATAGGTGTCGCCACTGCTCATGAAATTTCGCGAGCCATTGATAAAACGTATACTTTACTTTGCAAATCAGACATTTTGAAAAAAATGGAAGCCCTTTTGAAGAAATTCAGTATGTTGTTCATCTGGCAAAAGTTGATAGGAGCATCTTTTCTCAAAGGTATTTCAGAGAATGGTATTACTGCTCTTAGTGTGCAAAGAGGAGGCATTCGATTAATGTATTCAATTTTGTCGTTTGCCATTGCAGTTTTTATCGAAACGACGCGTCATTGCTATAATAATGATTTCGGGGATAAAACTGCATTCTCAGCCATGTTGAGATTTCTTCATAAATACGTGGGAATATTCAACGTAGGTTTTTGTCGCTTTCTGATGTTTATCAGGGCAGGCCAAATATCCTCTCTTCTTCGAGAGTGCTTTCTTTTAGAAAAAGTTGCGAACTCCATATCAGATCACTCAAATTTCATTCTTGTGGGGATCATCTCCTTCAACTTTCTTAATGTATTCTCTTTCATCATTGGAATTTACTTCTCGTACAGTCATATAGAAGGCTGCAATCGCACGTTTTCGCATTCATTTCTCTTATGGCTTACTACTGTTATTTACAGCGCAACCTTTTCATTTTATTTAAGTCATGAAATAATCATACCAACTTGGATTACTCTGTTTGCTGTTTTCTACACAAGTATATTAAAATCCATCAATGAAGATATGAAGAATATGAAAATATTCTTACGTAATTTTCCTTGGCAAGCATTTCAGAAATACAAATTTATATATCTGGAATGCTATTGGCTGCTAAGAGTAACGGAAGAAACATTTTCTCCAGGAATATTTGTTTTATTTGCAGTAGAAACTACCTACTGCTGTTTTACTGCTTTTTATTTATTCATGGATATTCCGTTTGCAATTAAATTTGTAGCTGGTGGAGTTTTGGTGTATAGAATGACTTTGATATTTATTACAGCATTAGCCTTGACAGAAATGGAAAAGCAAGTAAGTAACTTAAATGTTATTAATTTAAATTAATTAAAATTAATTTAACGCTGTCTATATGGATAAAATATATCACTCTTCTACACTTCATGTCCATTATATATTTCAATGTAATATGAATCGTATTACAATTTTAATATGCACTTCGCATCCATGGTAACCTTGACGTATATACACGTCATGGCCGGTTCGGTGGTTAAATGCATTTTCACTCTCAAACTTCAATTATATACAATGGGCAGTTCTTAAGATAAAATTAAAATTCAACATTTCAGGTATCTGAAAGCTTGGTTCGTAAAGAAAATAAAGGCGAAACTGGATGCATTTTGGAGAAACTTGAAAATCACACAGTCGCAAAAGAATGTGTTGGTTGGTCGTTTGTTACTCAGATAGCATATATGCATTTTCATTCCGCGTTATGATGTGAGCTTCTGAAAATTACTGAAAATACAAAAGGTTATTATTTCTGTTAAACTTATCATAAATCAAAAACTGATTTTTATTGAAAAAAAAATTTAATTTATACACAACATTACTGAGGGACAAATCTATTCATTTTAAAATATAATATTCTAAGGTATGACACTGTCGTTTGTGCTGACCAACAGTTGATGTGTCATCTCGCGTCCGTTTGTATATCCATCAGTAATATACATGTGCTATTGTGTGCTGCAGCACGTGGATTCATTGTTTCATGTTAAAAGAAATCTAATCTTGAAATGATAGAAAGCATTTAGTAATACGGCGTTACGACTCAGGAAGGACTCAAAACTGTAGATAGATAGATATGAGCAAAGCATGAGAAATATTTTGTCATGCCTCTAAAACCTAGAAAATAGTTAGGTTTAGAAATACAATGCTAAGTGTATTGTCTTTAGGAATTTTCAGTCGTTGGTTTGTAGCGATAGAGTTGGCATCAGAGATCGACGAGAACTCATTTAGAATGATGGATTATTGATAGGTCGTCTCGCTACACAATATTAGAAATATAAGTATGAAATGCCATTTTAGGTATTTGATGCTTGAAGGTTTTAATGATCTGAAAGGAATTTCGATTCAGAGATTTGCTGAAGAACATTACCTCTTACAAAATCGAATCATGAACGAACAGCTTCTATGCTGATCTTGACTGGAAGTTCTTTGGCTTTTAAATTAGAGGAATGAGATCCGAAATTTGCCTGACACTTTCAGTGATTTATAACGGAGAGTTTAGATTGCATAATATACTCCGGCGAGAGTGTCTGATGCTGATTTACCTGCATCACTTCTATCTTCGTATGAGAAAGCAAATTAGAGTACCGATTAATAACTAGTTTCAATTTGAGGCAGGAACTTTGAATACGACTGTGTGCATTGAAACTTAGAAGAAACCCTGAGTAAAATATAAACATTATGATTGCCATGCTCCAGGCCGCATTGAGGTTATCGTAGGTCCTAGGCATTCTTGTATTCGACTTCCAGCCTTGCCCCGACCTACCACTAGGGACAGACAGATATCATTCCAAAAACTGTGATGCCAACCTCAAAACGTGAATATCAGTTAAAATCGAACACGAAAAATGTTCCGATTCCTTAGCCCTTGCGTGTCTTTCCCTCCTCATATTAATATGGGATGTGGCAATTAAGGAACGGCGCAAAGCAAAAAAAAGAAAAATAATAATGTATTGTATTGAGAAAATTGCATGATTTAAAAAAAATTCTTGCTTAAAAGTATAAATATAATTTAATAATAGCTTTTTGAATTTCTAAAAAATCACCGATCACACCGTGCCGATCCTATCGGTCAGGTCGGATGTACTGTGTAGCGCATTAAGACATTCGGCATTGATAAAACAACTCGATAAAAGACGAGCTGCCTATAATTCTCTTTATGACAGATTTGACTTTCTTATTGATTAGTCAATGTCAGAAAGCGAAATTGTTTCCAAAGCTAACACTCTAGTCCACATATATAATCTAGATTTAGATTCGTTTGTAGACAAACTTTTATTATATTCAAAATTGTTTTGCGAGTGCAAAACAATATGAGTAAGGCCCTACTTACACTTTTCCAAATGCGAGGTGTAATAATGCTTCAGGGACCCCTTTCATTGCTTGGGCACTTATATTGGATCTACTTTTCGGGGCCAGTAGCTGGAGCCTCGTTCGTGTGTGCATAAGTACGGCCCTGAAGATAAGAATTACTGTCAGCACAAACTGAACGAAATTGGGTGACAAGCTTCCCGAATACAAATATTGCACTTCGAATTTAGTTATCAATTTTGGGGACGAGCATTTTCAATATTAAATTGTATCAAAAATCATTTGCCATCTGAATTATTCTTTTCATCTGCTCATGGTAGATTGAGTTCTTCAAAGGCGAATTTTTGCCATTTCTTTCTGTCTGCTGTTTTTTTTTTTTTTTCATGTAGTTCTATTATGGAGTTCAAGTGGGTGCTTTCTTTAAAGTTGTCAATCCTTTTCTTTCTTGGTCTTCCTTTGCTGAGATGTCCTTCAATTCTACCATTTAATAATATGTTTGGTAGTCTTTCTGGGTTCATTTTTGAAACAAACTTAGTCCAAACAAGCTTAGTTGGCTCTTTTTAGTGGTGTAATTATTGTTTCCTTTAAGTTAAGCTCTTCTAAGTCTTTTTCATTTGGTTTTCTTTCTGTCCAGCTTGTTCTATTGATTTTTCTTAGGCATTTCATTTCAAAAGCATTGAGCTTATCTTTTTTTTTTCTTAAGATCCAGCATTCTGAGCCAGAGAATTCTGGGAATTATCATTATTTTATATATCTTTAGTTTGAGTTCTTTGCTTAATCTTTTATTGTTCTATATTTTATGTAGTCTGCCCATTGTTATCATACATTATTGATTCTGTGGTTTATGGTTTCAAAATAGTCTAGATCTTCAGTGATCATTGATCCAAAGTATTTTTCATTTCGATTGCTTCTCTTTTTTTCTCCCTATTACCATTAGGTTTGTTTTACTGAAATTCATTTTCATATCATATTTGTTACTTGTTTGATGCAGCCTGATCATGATATTTTCTAATTTTTCTTGGCTGTCTGTAATGAATACTATGTCGTCAGCATACTTTAAATGTGTTATATTTCTTCCATTTGCAGTTATGCCTTCACACATCTGTAGTCCTTCGTCTACTACTTCTTTTAGGTAGAGGTTAAGTAAATATGGTGAGAATGGGCAGCCTTGAATAACTTCTTTTTTAATTGCTTTTTGATTTGTATCCATGTTTTTTGTATTTCACCATTACTTGTATTTCTAAATAATAATTATAATAATTATTGATACAATTTAACAGAATTTGTTGAACCCTCTGTTATCTAGAATTTTAAGGAGTTTGCTTCTGTTTATTGAGTCGAAAGCTTGTTTGAAATCAATAAAACATCAGTAGAGGTATTTTTTTAATTTTGTCTCTCATAGGATCTGCTAATCTGTTTAATATGAAAATTGCATTTATTGTGCTTCTCCTCTTTCTAAATTCCATTTGTTCTTCTTCCATCTGTTCTTGATAAAAATATTTACTCTCTTTTCGATAATCCTGATAAATATTTTACAGCAGTGGGTACTATAAAATATTTATTCATTTAAGATGTCTTTTGTGTCAGAAGTTTCTTCTGGGTTGAAGGCATCCCGATCTATATTTTCTTCAGATGCGAATGTTTCTTTAAAACGATTAGTTCCATATTTCTTTTTATATTAAAATGTTGCTACTTGTTGTAGTCTATCATTAGTGAAAGATCTGACATCTCCTTTTTCTGGATGGGTATGATCTGACCTGTTCTCCATTCTGTTGGTGAATTTTTTTTTAACAGTTTCCTTAGGTAATTTATTAGGCTTTCCCTCCTTTTTTCCAGCAGTTATTTTTGAATATTGTCTATGCCTGGTGCTTTATCATTTTTTGATTTGTTTGATTGCTCTATGTATTTCTTCATTTAGGATATCTTCTGTGTCAGAAGTTTCCGATGTATCTTTAAAATGATTAGTCCATATTTCTTTTATTCTTTCGTTGCTACGTGTTGTAGTTCCATCCTTTTGCAATATCGAAAGTGGGTTGGGTGAGTAAATTCTAGTTATCTTATTAGCTATTTCATATATGATCTTGGAGTCATGTTTTTGTATGCTTCTTCATACATTCCTGCTTTTCTTTCTGGATATGTGATTTTTGCTAGTCTGCATTTTTTTGTCTATTTCTTTTTTTTTTTCACGTTTGTGTATAATATTCTGTTTCCCTCATTATCTTCTTGTGAAAGGTTAGTTTGGGTAGTCACTACCGGTTTGGGTAGTGACCCCCCCTATACATTATAGGGGGGGGGTCACTACCCAGACCGGCTTCACCTTTGTATAGGTGAAGCGGGCTCTAAAAATAAGACGATCCCGAAAGATCGCTCAACTCATCGTTGTTCCACTCAGTGACAGGCTCACCCCGTCACCGAGAAGAACATCTCTGCATTGGCTATACGCAGTGGCAGGCACACTCCAACACCATGCAGACCAATAATCTCAGCGGTGGCCCCATTCAGAGACAGGCAAAAACCTATCCCCAAGCAGAACCTCTCAGAGCCAGGCCCGAACCGGTTTCGACCTTTTCTGAGATCTCTTCAGTGGGAGCCAGACCCATAAATACTCAGGTTAAAGTGATGTAGAACTTATTCTTTACCATACAAGTTGCTAAAAAAGGTTTCACATCACAAAAGGCACCAAGAATTACAGAAAAACGAGAGCCAAAAGGCTTTACTTCAGCCATGCAAAATTATTCAAATTAAGTGAATATTGAATCCCACATTATTTCAAATCCGAATAGAGAAATTACAAGAGTTTCATGCCAAATATAGAAACTATAAAAGTTTCGGAGGGTCAAAACGTAAGCAAACCTTTCATGACAGGGGCAACTCGTAGTAAAGGTGCGGTAAGCTCTGATCGCTATCCTTAGTATATCCCATTATGAGGGGTCACTACCCACACCGGTTTCAACCTTGTTGGATTCAATATCCACTTAATTTGAATAATTTTGCATCGCCGAAGTGAAGCCTTTTGGCTCTCATTTTTCAGTAATTCTTGGTGCCTTTTGTGATGTGACACCTTTTTTTAGCAACTCGTATGGTAAAGTATAAGTTCTGCATCACTTCAACCTGAGTATTTACGGGTTTGGCTCTCACTGACGAGACCTCATTAAAGATCGAAACCGGTCTGGGTAGCGATCCTCCCCATAATGTATAATATCATACATTTCCGCTAGGAGATGTGTTTTACATTATGGGAAATACTAAGGATAGCGATCAGAGCTCACCCCACCTTTACTACGAGTAAAGGTGGAGTAAGTTCTGATCATGAAAGGTTTGCTTATGCTTGGATCCGCCGAAACCTTTATAATTTCTATAATCGGCAAGGAACTCTTGTAGTTTCTCTATTCGGCTTTGAAATAATGTTGGATTCAATATCCACTTAATTTGAATAATTTTGCATCGCCAAAGTGAAGCCTTTTGTCTCTCGTTTTTCAAGATTATTTAATTAAAGCAAGATTTTTCAATATCCCCTGATAGGTAGAACTCGTCGAGCTATTTTTCAGTTTTGAGATGTCTATCTTCTTTTTTTTTTTTTGGTGATTTATTCTCTTTTTTTTGAAACTGATTTTTAGTTTGATTGATAGTAGTTTTAGTAGTTTTGTACCCATATCAATCTTTTTTAATGTTTTGACATTTTGTAAAGAATGTTTCCATTTCTTATTAACGATTATCACTCTATACAGTTTTTGATTTCACTGTTTGATGATGTATTTCTGTTGTGGTTCGGGTATAAAATATTTGTGATTAACAGTTGATTTATTTTTCAAAACTTAATCAAGTCCTCTCCTCTCTCATTTATCTCTTCATGACCAAATTTTCCCGTTTGATTACTTATCAATCAGAGTACTTATCAATCTTGGCATTTGAATCTCCCATAATAATCAGGACACCTCTTGTATTTGTTTGGCTGATTTCTTCTTGCAATTATTCAAGTAATTGACTACATTCCTCCTAATCTTCATGTGATTGGTCTCGGGCATACATTTCCATTATTTATATATATATTCCTTTTCTTTTGCTTTCAATCTTACTGATATAATTCTAGAGGAAATTGTTCTTACATTAACCATTGAGTTTAGGAGCCATTTTTTAATGATTAGTGCTACGTCTTCTCTGTGATGGTTATCTTTTCTTTCTGAGTAATATGTTTTCATTTTTATGTAGATTTTTTCCCTTTCTTGTCCAGCGGGTTTCTGCAACTCCCATTTTATTTATTTAATTAGCGTTTGGCTAAGATGAATATATGGATATGCTACAACACACACACACACACACACAAAAAAAAAAAACCCACAAGACAACAAAATGCATAAAAGAATACAATAGTGTGAAGAAGTGACACTGTAGTCATATATATATAAAATATACAAATTACATATAAAAATATACAAATAAGCATAAAATTAAAATTGAATGTCTAAGTTCGACAACTAGTCAACAGCATCAGTGGAGACTATTATAAAGTCAGATACTGGTCCCATGAAGGTTCTGTGAGGAGAGTCAAATGTGATACGTTTTATAGTTTGGTTATCCTCGCCACAGTCACAAGATGAGTTTGGTCTTATTCCCGAAATAAATAAGGAAGCTCCGCACCTACCATTGTTGATGCGAACCCTATTTAGGGAGGTCCATATTATTCAAGGTAGATCTTTTTGTTAATCCTGATGTTTGGGTTAAAGACAGTCTGCCCGATTACCGGGGCTTTGGCAGTCCATTCTGTCTGTCATGCTATTGTTGCATCATAGTCCTCAGTGACAAGTTGTTGTGCCGTTATAATAGGCGGGTGTCTTGACTTCAGCCTCTGTGATGTAAAGCTGTCAATATCAGACTGTGCAGGAAGCAGTGGGTTCCGACAAATTTTGTTATATTCACGAATCAGGTTGTCTTGGCGTCGTGGTTGTGGTGGTTGTATGTGGCTCAGAAGTGGTAACCAATATGATGGAGTATTCTTTATTGTTCCAGAAATTATATGCATTGTCTGATTCAACACAGCATCAATTAACTTCCACTATTACCTATTTAAACGGTTCGAGTTCTCTGTTTCTCTCTATCAGTTTTAATTTGCCAGGTTTGTTCTTTCTGAAGATTACAGGTTCCCCCAAGAATATGGATTATCTCAGTCAAATTTATCATCTTTATGACTACTTTCTACAGAAAGTGAAATATTAAAAACAACTGCCCGTTAACGAAATTATACGAGAATTTGCGAATAAAAATGCAGCAAAGTAAATATATCTTAATAATCAATTATTTGTTGAATGTGATTTTTATGTAACAAATGCAATTGTTTATTTTTTTGTTGTTGTTATTGTTTTTTAGAAAGTGTGATTCATGATTTTTGGTTTGTAAACCTATTTCTATTTTTATAATTTTCTATTTATAATTTTTATGGATGAAAATATAAACTGTCTTTATTTCGAAATTTTGTTTTTCATCACAATTCCTGAAAATCTTTTTGTTAATCCTGATTTCGTAGGCCCTAGGCACTGCGCCATTTTAGGAACAGCATTTTTTTTTATTTATTTATTTATTATACATAATTATTATTTTTTTCATAAAAAAGCACTCTCGTAATAGAGATTTTACCAAAATGTTTACATAATGGAAACCTTTCTAATTATCCTACAATTAATTCGATTCAAAACCCAAGAAAGATGACCAACAAAATTTCGCAACGTGATGATTGAAAATTCGCATTCATGTTGCGAAAATACGTTGTTCGCATGTCTGATTTTTTTTTCATGCTCTCACACAATCCTTATGAAAGAACAAAATAATAATGAAAGCAATTCTACTTAGCTGGGAATTGATCTCTGTTCTCCGAATCGCTCAAAAGAGGGCGTGCCATGTTTATTGAAAGGCAGCTCATTGGGCTGCGATGCGTGCTTCTGATTGTTGCTATTTCTTCCGCAGTGTAAGAAGATCATTGGAGTCTTCACATATTATAAAAACAGAAGATCACTACTGCTTTGTCGTGGCAGTCTGTCTACATTAAAAATGGAGGCAATCATTAAGGATTTTCGGATTGTTTTCGTACTGCACATAGTAATAGGCATTTTATTCTTGAGCGGAATTACCAGTAAAAACATGAATTGTATTCGCGTGCGAAAACTAGACTCTTTAATATTTTACTCAATAGTCTCCTTCTGTTTTATAATTACACTAAGTTGTGTCACTCTGATCATTTATTTCACAGGTCAATCAGTAACACCTGCTCGATTCGTCTTCCTTATTCTAGTAGAATGCAACAACGTGTTTAGCGCTGCTTTTATTCGACTTCTCATGTTCATCAGATCTCGTCAGTTGCTTTCACTGCTACAGAAATGTTACGCTCTTGCGAAAAGTTTAAGTCCGGTGCCAGAATTTCAAAGCAGTGTTAGAATAACGATCACGTGTTACATCTGTGCAAGTGCATTTTTCTTGGTCACATCGATTTTTAATCAACATAACGTGTTAGTTTATTATCATAAACGCATTCCAGCTCTGAACGAAATTTTAGCTGATTTTTCTTATGTTGAATGGCTGTATTTTATGTTTGCTCTTGTTACTGGTACATCGGAGTGGTTTTGTATTGAGTCCCTGATTGCAATACCCACGTGGATTTCTGTTTTCGTCTTATTCCTTGTTCGCATATTGAAGTCCATCAACAAAGAAATAGCGAAAATTTCATTATCCTCATCGGATGTGTCTACTGAAGAAATAACGAAACAAAGAAATATGTACGTCAAGTGTTGCCTACTTTTTGAAGAAACTGAAGATATCCTCTCACCCGGAATATTTCACTTATATGCCGTACAGACTGTACTTTGTTGCATAAATGCATACCATTTGTTAACCCATGAATCTTTTACACCTAAGGGAATCATATTTGGATTTTGGATTTCCCGACTATTATTAATGTTTGTACCAGCGGCAGCAGTATCCAGTATGAAACATCAGGTTAGAACTATTCTCATACTTTAATTATCTTTGTTTCTCCTTTACAACTGTAGATTATACAGTAGTCAATTTTAAGTTACCTTTTACAATAAGCGAATTTTTAAAGTTTATAGCAAGAAAATTATTTTTATTAGACTGACTGGATAACTTCTAGCACACTCTTTTAAATAATTAGCAGTTTAGAACTTTTTGTTCTTCATTTACTGACATCTCCCGCAGAAAGTTCAGTCATCCTCATACTTTTATAAGACCAAACATTGGCAATAAAATAGCATACGTGAAATAAAACACAAAAAACAAACTACATAGAAAGACAGAATCAAATTATAGAGAAAATTATAGTCCTGCTGCTTTTGTTAAAAAGACACAGAAAAAAAGACCTGCGTCGTTTGTTACTGCACGCCAGTTACACTGTTTTAACCAAGCAAAATTAAGAAAGAGAAATAGAAAAATAGAAAGGGTTCTTGATGGAAGATTGAGGAAGGAGGTGGAAATTGCAAAGGAAAAATTTGGCTTCATGTCTTGTAGATCGACAACAGATGATATCTTTGGAATACGGCAGATGATGGAAAAGTTTCGAGATAAACAACGGGAGCTACATCTGGCATTTATTGATCTGGAGAAAACATACGACAGAGTGCTAAGGCAAGAAGTCTGGAGGGGGAGAAGAAAGTTCCAGAGAAATATATCAGGTTGGTGAGGGAGATGTACGGAAATGTGAAGACAAGTGTTCGGACCTGTCTGGGACAGACAGAAAGTTTTCAAGTAACAGTTGGCTTGCATCAAGGGTCAACATTAAGTCTGTTTCTGTTTAACATTGTGATGGAGGTGGTGACGGAGGAGGTGAGAGAAGATGCGCCTTGGACAATGTTATATACAAATGACATCTTGCTGTGTTCAGATTCAAGAGAAGAAGCGGGAACTAAACCGGAAAGATGGAGAAAAGTACTGGAAGAGAGAGGTATGAGAATGAGCAGAAGTAAGACAGAGTATATGTGTTGCACAGTGGGAGGCGGCCAGGAGACAGATCTGGAGCTGGAAGGAAAGGTCATCAGGAAATGTTGTTCTTCCAACAGTGGAAGAATATGGAGGAGCTGGGAAGGAAGTGGGATGCAGGATACAAGCGGTTTGGAGGAACTGGAGGGAGATGGCTGGAGTGTTATTCGATAAGAGGGTGCCGATCAATCTGAAAGGCAAAATCTATAGGACAGTATTGAGGCCAGCTATGACGTATGCTATAGAAACTGTGACTATGAGGAAAAATAACATCAGCAGGATGGAAGTAGCAGAGATGAGAATGGTTAGGTGGATGTGCGGTGTGACCAGAAAGGATCGTCTGTGAAATGACTATGTGAGGGGAACAGTGAACGTTACGAACTTAGGAGCGAAGATACAGGAGACAAAGTTGAGATGGTTTGGTCATGTGATGAGGAAGGAGGACGGATATGTGGGAAGAAGGGTCATGCAGATGGATGTGCAAGAAAGGAGGACGCGTGCGCGTCCAAAGAAGAGATGGAGGGGGAGCCGGTAGAAGAGGACTTGAGGATGGACTTGGATGTGGTGACAGCCCAAGACAGGAGGATGTGGAGGAGACTCATCATCAACAGTGACCCCACTTAAGTAGGAGAAGCTGCAGAAGAAGAAGATTGTTGTGTTGCCATGTTTCATGAATGCGACTGATGTTATAATCCACGTATGTCATGTTTCTCAGTGTGCTAACCAAGATAACAAGCGAACATTCTATACTGTCAGTGGCTGTGGATTTAAATTTCATGTCAAAATCCTTCAGGACTCTGGATTTTTTAATACCTACTCCGGTTAGTATAGGATTATCCTTTCGTGGGTGCGAATGACAAAAAAAAGCATTATAACCGGTTGTTCGTTTTGACAGAAAAAAAAAAGAGTTTTTTCAGGAAGAAAAACTCTGCGTCCTCCGTATAGTACCTGGTAGTCTGCTTTCGCTTGATAACTTCCTTATAAAGATTCTTTGTGTTTCATACATACACGATTCCAGCTAAGCTCTTTCCAACCCAGAGAAACGATTGATACTCGAATGCAACGGAGTGACTGTTTTGATAAACGAAATTTTTTTATTCAAATATCTTGCAAGATTTACAATAGCTGTAAATCAACATTGTATGAGTGAGCACGAATTATCGCAACTTAGATGCTTACCACTGATTGAAAGCGTGAAAGAGAGAGAGAGATTAAAATAATTAACTGTTAAGTCTATTTTGAATTAAAATAACTGTATTAGGTATAGTTTCTGGGAAAATTCCCATGCTACTCCTCCTAAACACTATTAATATAATTACAGCTATTATCGTCCTGTTTTTGTTTAGGAGTGTCCCTTATTTTAAACACATTGGCTATTATTACTCAAAAAAGGATGTATATATATATTTTAGGGCATTATGGGTGAGTATAGAAGGCAATTATGGCAGAATAAAAGAGGAGGAAAAATTTTGTACATACCTTGTTTTGATTCCAGGATATCTTCCAATTGTATGTATTATAGTATCCATGTAGTCCGGTAAGAAGCATGATTATAAAAATGTAGTTGAAATGTGTTTAAATTCTATTCTAATTTGCAGAGACAAATGTCTACTAATGGAAATTTCAATTGACACATTTATCAAAGATGTGAGTGGAAATACCAGAAACAGATATTAACATAGAAGGTTTAAATACCTCAATTAAATGTTTATGTTATTTCAGATATTTTTCAGTCATTTATAAGAAGTTAGTTAATAAATATGCCAAATAGGTTGGAAATAAATAGCATCCCCCACGTCATCCAAACCAGCCCACCCATGGTTGGTATCAATCCACTATACTTTGCAAAAGCGTTTCGTGAATAGGAGACATATAAAACAAAAGAAAAAATATTTTTCTTATGGCTATAAGAATTAATATTAAAAATATGGCCATCCTTAGAAAGGTGCAATCCATAAAAAAAGTCTCCGTTATAATTTTTGAGAAAGAGTATAGAAAGTTTCCATTTAGTTTTGTGAGGCTTCTGGATAAAATGACATTAAAACTATTTCATACTCAATTATTTAAATAAAGGTTTTGAAAAAAACTGACCATTCAGCTGATGAGAGCACAGTCTTCGTAAAATAAGTCTAAGCAGAAGAGCTGGGTATTTTAAGGTGTGTAGTACTAAGTTAACCCGAAGGGTGTATTCTCATAAACTATCTGATCAATTTCGAAACCTTTGCAATATTGGGCTATGAATGAATAACCATTTTAACGTCCTTACATTCAATAAGACCATGGCATTTTTGGGAAAGAGTAAAAAAATATTCTACACGCTATATAAGAATACAAAAATACGCAAGTTAGAGTTCTATTATCTAACCTTATGTCTGCTGTGTTAATATAAAAGTATAATGATGGTAATTACGGTGAAGGAAATCAATAGTGTGTCCCTAATTATTTATTAGTTCGTTTCCTACTCCATCTTTATACGTAAATTAATTCATGAAATATCAGCTTGTTAGCATGTAATATAAGAGAGAGAGAGAGAGAGAGAGAGAGAAAACATTAACGTAAAATGATATTATGGCATACAAATAGCAATTATTGTTAGTTACCGTTCATTATGCTCTTCAGACTAGTAAAAGGGGCATGTCACTTAAGTGAGAATCGTCAGCTGCCTATTTCTTTGAAAGCAGAAAACACAGCAAAGAAAACCACGAAATTGTCTTCATACAAAAACATGTATCCTGCATATCGTGAAAGAAATAATTACTTAATTGTAAAGTTGGATGATTGGTCTCTATTTCATAGGAACCAATTTGCCAATGAAGAAACAATACCTCATTATAATATTTCCTCGGATGGTCGGATATTATAGAAGGATATTTAAATTCGATTTAAAACAAAATCTCAGTTTTGTAATCGTTAGATTTTGTACCAACTTTACCAATATATTTCTTTTTTTTTTCTCTGGCGCAATGAAATCCCTCTTAAAAGATTTCCGTGTTTTATTCCTCTGGCATACCACAGTGGGAGCATCTTTTATCAGCGGCCTCACAAATAAGGATTGCAACATGGACCTGAATTTTAAGAGATTAAGTATCAGAACAGCATACTCGATATTGTCGCTATTATTTTCCCTTTCAATTATTCTTTACAAACCTTACTTCCGTTATTTCGATGAGTCATGTTACTCGAAGACTGATGATACTCTTTTTTTTTTTGTTATGATACTTAATAACATCTTCGTTGTGGTTTATGCACAACTCGCTAACCTTATGTTAGCGAGAGCTTGCAAAATGCAGTCTCTTTCACGTAAGTGCTTCAAGTTAGAGAAATCTTTGGAAACAATCTCATCACGCACTTACGTCTTTTACTTGGTTTGAGTAACGTTCGTTACTGTGAATGTATATTGCTTGATCACAGGAGTTTATTTCTCATATCATTCTTTATCTCGTTTGGAGAAAAATGTACAGAAACGTCTGGATTTTTTCCGTTCTCCGTCCATATGGTTTATGGTTATTATTTCTGTGTTTAAATCTTTCTTCTGTTTTGGTTGCGAAGCAATCGTTCCAACTTGAATCATTTTCTTTGCAATTTATTTCGGCGATATATTGAATTCCATTAACAAGGAGGTAAAGAATACGATCACATCAAAAGAAAATTGTTAGAGTTCTCTTCCGGAGACTCAGAGATTGTTTTATGTCGAATGCTGTTGTTTAGTCAAAGAAACAGAAAATGCCCTCGGGCCAGGAATATATACTTTGTATGCCATTCAGACAGCAGTATGTTGCTTCACTTGCTTCTTTCTGTTTTCTGCTCAAACCTTGATAGTAAAATTGTTAATGTGTGGGAGCATTGGATACAGAATTCTTCTGATTCTTCTACCTGCAATTGCTTTGTCAAAACTAAAAGAAAAGGTAAGGACTTTCATTCTTCTAATAATAGAATAAGAGTTGTTTCTGTGTCTACCTAGATCAATGGTAATATCTCCTCATATGTAAACTCATGCACAGCCTTTTATAATAGTATTGTTATATCAATCAGTGAACAAGAAACCAAGTAACGAGAAACTGTGTGGATCGTGAACAAGAACTATTTCAACCCTTGCGACGAAATAGTCCCAAATGTAGCACTGATATTACCTGACAGAACATAGGAGTAACATGCAAATGCAATAGTAAGAGTATTCAAATTTACCAGTCAGATGAATAATCTATTTAAGAGAAATGATCTTTGACAACTTGTTTCGTTCATGAAATTCTCTACACGTACACGTATATATTCTTTTATAAACTTTAGCAAGTATTTTATGGCTATAGATCTGTGTGTTCTGAGGGACGAAACACCAGTTTTCCGGAGAAACAAATCCTCTTTCTCCATATGAGACCGGCTAACTGAGCATTTGATTGAAAAAATCTGAGAAAGGTTCCCCACGTCGTAGCACGGATTCGAATCCTCGTCTTTTCACCTCAAGGGTTCATACCAATACTGAGCCAAGGAGGCTCTGGAATTTTATACCTGTATAATGGTAAGTAAATTTCAGTCTGGAAGAAACTAGATTATATATATCAAATGAGAAGTCTTTTCGGGCCAGTCCATTCACTCCTTTCTTGCAACCATGTAACCATTCCTTTCCAATATGGCATGATACGCTATCGTTTTAACGCAGAAACTGCTCCATACAACAACGTAAAGAACACAGAATTGCCTAGAATTATAACAAGATTATAGTTCAAACTAAGAGAAGAAACTTATACAATAACGCTTCCGCCAGTCCGATTTAACAGACAGGAAAACACACTGAGAGATAACATTCCCCTCACAGCCATTATGAGCAAATCCGTCTAGCTGATATCAGAAGGAAAGCATTCAAAGTGTACAGTCCACTCACTGTGATTTCCACTAAGCAATTCTACGTGATCATTGCTTAATTAATTTTAACTGTGTAAACAGGCTTTTCATAGAAAATGAACCCATGGAATTCAGAACTAGTATCAGCATATTAAGTAAACTGTGAAGATCTTTAATCCTCCCCGATTGACAGAATACACTAACGCAAACGGGAGAAAGGCACATCCCTTTTTATCAGTCTATTGTTTGTTCAATTTGTGTAGAGGTTAGCTTAATGACTACGTTTCCTTCTTTTAATAACTTCACCTGCAAATGATCTCAAATTCTCAGATTGTGCTACTATAGCATAAACGTGTATGATTTTCATAATATATTTGTGTGTAATTGACAGGGGTGGGGATGATGGAATCTGTACATGATACTTCTGGCAGCTAGTGGGTTACGTATGACCGAGTCAAATAAGACAGAAAGTAGCACATTATATCTGTTACTAGCCTCTGTTCTCTGTCCTCTTTATTTATGATGAAAAGGCATCAATTTCTGGGCGAAGGGCATAGAAATTTCTTCTTTCATCCTTGGGCTAGAACTGTTTCTAAAGCATATTGACCATTTTGATGAACTAATCAACATATGCAAATTTTTTGATAAATTCTATTCCTAAACCTTACTGAGATATTAGGTTGAATGATTTGCTATAGCGATCGCCTTTTATAAACTTATTTTTATTAGAATAAAAGAGCAGTCTTATTTACAAAGTGTGACATGATTGTGACATCTCCCATCTAAGGACAATCATCATAGATACCAATACTGGCCAATGAATTAGAAAGTTTTTATATAATACCGCGTTGGACTTCCTTTATTCCGAATATTTAGCGCATAATTCGGTGAGATATGGGTCAAGAACAGCCTTCATTAAATGCTTCAATCAACTACTGCACACAGGAAGTTCTGTTTGTTGGTACAAGCCTCTCAGACGACGGCCATTGCGTTCCTGACAAATGTATTAGGACCCCCGTTATGCCTCTTAGGCAAGCAATGCAAGTTATTTTTGTACTGATTAAACGCAGAACATCTCACCATTTGAGAAACTTGTCAGCTCTACTGTTTTCAAAATTGTGGGTCCGTCCATCGGACTCCGAAAGATCTTCTGTTTTTCTCATTGTGATCAAGACTGTTGACGATTACTGAGCAGAAGAAAAATTGTCCAAACATTTTGCATATACGCTGCGTAAGTGAGGTTTACGTCCATCTGTATAAAGGCTTCTAATTCAGTGGGCCGGTATGTGTATTTATACGAACCGCGGGATTCAAACTACTCCAGCCTAATGGTTGGAAGTCGGAAAGATACACTGACTATTCCTCCAACTAGACCAGCTTCCATATATCTATTGTTATCTATAAAATTCTTGTTATTACTACTACTACAAGGATTTAAACAAACACACCATGTCCAAATCCAACCCTACTTGCAAAAAAAAAATAAAAAAACCCGTTAAACTGTGTAATAGCGGCTAAAGCCTTCCAAGCACGTAACAACAAACAGTAAAATCAACATCTGGCTTGCGACCAGTATAGAAACATAACCACAAAACCACCACCATCTATTATCTTCCTCAGATAAGCTCTGCAGAGCTTCGAGGAAGAAATCAGAAATGCCTCCCAAAATGCCTTTCAAATTATTGTTATTATATTAGTTTTTCACAAAAACAATCTGTATAAATCATCACTGTTGATATTAGAACGAGTGTTGTAAATGCATAATACAGAAGCAAAGAATGTTATTAAAATTTTTTAACTAAAATCCAATGTAGGAATATTTTGGAAAATTATACTCAAGATAACTATTATATATATATATATATATATATATATATATATATGTGTGTGTGTGTGTGTGTGTGTGTGTGCGTGTGTAAATATTTTAGCAATGAATAAAAATATCATTTATTTTTAAAAATATTATTATTATTGTTGTTGTTGTTGTTATTATTATTGAAATACAAATCGCATAACAAGATTTCAGACAGTTAATTATATCACATATAAATACAATAATCACTACGGAAAGGTCACACGAAACTTCTACATCCCAGACATGATAAACAAAATTACCTTTTGAATACAGAAACCTTACAAACTACAATAGCCTGAAAAAAGCTCTAAGGCCTTACTATCAACAAGAAACACGCACCCAAAATCCCATACAAACTTAATGAAACCCAATATATTCGCACAGGCTTCCAGTTCAGCGACGCATCAATACATTCCAAGTTATTGTGTGTGTGTGCGTGCGTGCGTGCGTGCGTGCGTGAATTTCTCATTCATAGATTTTGTAGCTCCCCAACACAGCAAGTAAACCAATAAATAATAACCAACTGGTGTCATCCTCATATAAGCTTACATGTAAGCTTCGAGGATGAAAGTTGAGAAATTACTTCTAATCAAAGATAAAAAAAAGTATGTATCATATGTAACCAAATGTATGAAATGTACGAATCACATGTAAACAAATGTAAGTAATGTTGTATCATATGTAATCAAATGTATGTAATGTAAAAAAAATTTAAATGATGTAAATCTCACACTATGTTTGTGAGAATTAGGAAATATAATATTTTGATTGCATATGTGTAAATACTGTTGTATAATCACACCTTTTCAAACTTTGAAGAAAAAAAAGAAGTAAACTACAACATGTAATATTATATAACTTAAGTAACTCTTAACAATATAATTGTAAATTATTACTGTGATTGTTATTTTAAAAATTAGCAAAAAAACTATGTTATCATCATTACAATTGAAATCTCATTATATGCAGCACAAAGTGCTGAACCGTTTAAAATAATATACTGAATATACTCATTGTACATATGTAAATATACTCATTGTACATATGTAAATATTCGAGAAACAAAAAAATATATATTATTTTTATTACTGAATCATCAGCTAGATGTAATCACACCAGAATACGCCAGCTATTGCACTTTTGACTCTCTTCCATGCATGGAAACAACACACAGTACTAGCGCGAGGACTCTCAGTATTGTATATTATCATCAGAAGTATCCGAAAACATTGGTTATTTTTACAGGCTTATCGGAAGAATTACACCGGTATTATTGATATATTGGTCCTGAAAGAAGTATCTCTAACTAATGACGAATCCAAAGTCCAAGCCTTCAACAATAGATCATGCCGCCAAACAAAAAAAAAGGAGGGGTGGAATATTAATAATTATCCAACATAAATTAATAGCAAAAGAAAACTGCCTGTCGGTTTGAGCATGCTGAAAAACACTATGAATATAAATCCCTAATACCACCAATCGACAGAATCCCATAACACTAAATGCTATTTACAGGCCACCAAACTTAAACATGACAAAAGTCTTGCAAAAACTAAATTGTTGGCCTTCACTCCAAGAAATATGCTCAACTGAATACCTAATGATAATATAATCGGCGACATAAACATAAATACTGCAAACGAAGAAAAGAACAACACTGTTCAATACCTAGACAAGCCATCCATGTATAACTTAATACCAACAATAATATCATGTACTAGAGAAGAAATATTCGGCTCTAAACCTGCATACCAAGACAATATTCACGCAATGCTCCACAGATGAAAAGCAACACAAAAGAATAATAGACGAAGAAATAGTCAACCACGAAATAAGAAAAACCGACTGGGAACACATGGCATCAGATATCTTATACAACAACATTAAACTCACACTGGAGGAAATATATAAGAAAGCTGCAAAGAAAATCAGAATTCATTAAAAAAAATCCTTGGACAACACAAAACTTAATCCTAGAAATACACAGAAAGGACGCTCTATGGAAAGAATTAAAGTAACATCCAAATAACACAGCTTTAAAAACTGAATATAAGATAACAAGGATCGCCTTACAACACAAATAAAAAATGCAAAAAGAAACTACTACAGAGACAAATTAACCTCTGCACAAAACAACATGAAACAAACCTGGCATCTGATCAACGAGTTGCTGGATTTTTCCATGACACCACTGCCTCCGAAACCATAAAACACAGCTTCATGAAAGAACCAACACCTATCAAACAACTAGCAAATGACTTTAACCAATACTTTGCAGACTCCATCCAAGAACTGCATAGAAATATTCCCCCAATCACAAAACGTGATCCTTCACTTTGAACCACACTCAAAGCAGACATTATGGTTTCCAACCATAAAAGAGGCAGCATTTCTCTATGTAATACATCAAATCAAACCAAATAAAGGCCTCGAAATTGATGGAATAAGACCTAAGTATATCAAGCAACATACAACTAGCTTAGATTCTATCCTACTAAAATTAATAAATAAAACATTTTTAAAACAGGACACATACCAAGTATGCTAAAGACCTCCATAATCACACTCATATACACACATGGAAAACGGAATTTAATCAGCAATTACAGATCCATAGCAACATTACCAATTATCAATCAAATTGTGGAGCGGATCATACTGAAGAAACACACAGCATATACAGAGATATTTCATATTATCCCCAAAACACAATATGGTTTTCAGAAAAATAAGGGAACAACATCTCCCTTGAAGACTTTACAGACGTTTTTAATACCATCTTAGACAAACACAAAATTGTCATGGTAGTCTTTATTGATCTAACTAAAGCATTTGATACACTCACACATCAAACCTTGTTAGAAAAGCTGAGGCATGTTGGAATAGACGGGCCTCTGCACAGGTGGTTTACAAACTACCTCCAAAATAGAAAGCATATCACACGTATCGGGTAAAACCGAAGTGGGGAGCAACTAGTAACCTGTGGAGTGCCACAGGGAGCTCTACTCTCCCCAACTGTATTCAACATTTACACGCACGATATTAATCAGCTACCTCTCAAAGGTAAGGTATTCCAATACGCAGACGACACAGCGATAATATCCATCCATAATAAGACAACCATAGCCCAAACAAATATGCAACATGACATAACTCTGAACATAGACTGGCTCACGAAAATCTCCTTACACCTAAACTGAGATAAGACAAAATTAATGATATTCAGAAATCCAGTGACTCAACCAGTTCATAACAAATATGTAACCATCCAACATCCATTCTTCAATATAAAAAACCCACAGAACAGTACAACCACTGCAATCACTCAGGTTGAAACAATACGATATTTAGGAATTTACTTCGATGCAGATATGAAGTGGAAAAGCCACATAAACCATCTACACAACAAGCTCCGAACAATAACTGGCAACCTCTACAAGTTAAAAGACAGTTCCCACACACCTAAAAACACTAATATACAAAGCACTATGCCAAAATATACTAAGATACGCTATATCAACGTATGCTTTCTGTGCACCCTACAAATTAAATAGATTAATGTCGCTACAGTACAAAATGACAAAACTGATCTTTTGGGAACAAAGAGAAAATAATGACTTTATATGCACTGCAATGTCTGAACACAAAATACTGACAGCAAAACAAACATGTCACTATGCAGCTTTGCTAAAACATTATTTCGATGCCAACTACAGGACAGTCAGAAATACTTACCGTATAACAAGACCTCAGACTACTAATTATATCACATATAAATACAATAATCACTACGGAAAGGCCACGTGAAACTTCTACATCCTAGACATGATAAACAAATTACCTTTTGAATACAGAAAGTTCACAAACTACAATAGCCGAAAAAGAGCTCTAAGGACATACTATGAACACGAAACACATCCAAAACACCATACAATCTTAATTAAACAATATATTCGTTCAGGCTTCCAGTTCAGCGACGCATAATATTTAACTGGTGGCATCCTCAGATAAGCTTACAATTAAGCTTACTGAGGATGAAAGCTCAAAAATTACACCTCGTCCAAGATAAAAGAAAAGTATGTACCATATGTATTCAAACGCATGTAATGTACGTATCACATGTAATACGTACATGTATGAATCATATGTAAACAAATGTACGTAATGTATTAGATATATGAAGAGCCAAAGGCTTCAATTCGGCGACATATGATTTGTTTAAGTTAAGGGATATTACATCCCATATCGTTTCTTAGCCGAATAAGAAACTCAAAGAGTTTCATGCCGAATATAGTAGAAACTATATAAAGTTCGGCGATTCCAAGCGTAAGTAAATACCTGGATACTGCAGCAACTGACCTTTAAGGTAATGCAAGCTGAGGCAACACATGTCAAAGGTGGAGCAAGATCCGATGACTATTCTTGATATTTACCCATAATATGAACTTAGCTCCTAGGAGCTGTATTACTGTTCTACATTATGAGAGAAGGTCACTACCTAGATCGGTTTCAACCTTTATTGAGTTCTCATCAGTGAGTAGGTAGGTACGTAATGTATGTATCATATGGAAACGAAGGTAGGTAATGTTGTATGATATGTAATCAAATATTTGTAATGTATCATATGTAATAATAATAAAAAAAAATATTCCATGACACCTGCAAGGATTACAACAGCTCATCGCTGAAAGGATACACCACTCCACAACAACTCACCGCCTCCCTTACTTAATCCTACAGCTACACGCTACTACTATCAACACAAGGTCACCTGGCGACTAACACTAATGGTATATTTTGTGTGTGTTCTCTTGACTGAATTATCCGGCCAAATATAAAAACCGACTTTCCAGGAAAAAAATCCATACTACCTGTGTGTGAGTCGGCTAACTCATCTTCAATTGATTGATAAAGCTCATATAAAATTCCTGTAGATGCATACTATGAATACTTTTTATTACAAACTCGGATAAGCTATAGAAATTATTAAGGTACCAATATCGTTGTGTAGATGAAGCGAAAAGGACCCATGCACGAAAGGAAAGTCAAACTTTCCTTTCGTATATGTTAAATTTTTCTCAGATCAGATCATATTACAATGAGGATGACGTGGATTATGGATATTTCGCTCTGCAGGGAAAAGGTCTAAAAATTTGAAAAGGTCAAAATCTAAAACAAATCAACCTGCGAAATTCGAGTTATCAAACGTTGTCTGGAAACTATCGTTTCTGATTTTTTTTGGCCGTTGATTTCAAATATCTCTTCCATTTTTCTCTAACACGTAAGGATTTTTCACAAAACGGATCTCAATATTACAATAAAATAGCTTTAGAAAGCATTATATTAAGTAAAATAACAATATTTAAAATTTTCCTTAACCATTTTTGGAATGCAAGTATTGGAAAAAAATATTTAATTAAAGTAATTAAAGATTAATCTTTAGTATATACCTTATATTTCGTTCTGGTGTCTTTTTTTCCTTCAAAATTTCGTTTTGAATTTTTTTCTGTTAAATTCTTTTCCCGGGTCGTCTCTGTGCAACATCCAGGAATAGTCCTTCATCATGTTGCCATTCCATCTGCCCTGATACCTTCTTTAGACCGCCTTGATTTCTTGGTGCAATCGCGTTCCTTACTCTTCACTGGCAGTTCCCAGATTCTCAGGAAAGTAGTCTAAATGAGAGTTGAGAAAGTGCACGTTTAAGCCCATGGATCATCCCAAATACTTGAGTTCCTAAAAATTTGGTCACCACCTCTATCAAAGTTTTCCACGCTTCGTTTTCAACATTTGCCATTTTTTCTTCAAACAGTTTATCCTTCATAAGTTTCCTGATGGACCAATAAAAATACCTTCTTTCAATTTTGCTGTAAATAATCCCGGAAATTTTGCACAGATATATTTAAAACACTCTCGTTCTTTCGACAAAGCCTTGACAAATTGCTTCATCAAACCCAGCTTTATGTAAAGTGGGGGTAAAAGGATTTTTTCCCGAGCAAGAAACGTTTCGTGTAACATATTTTTACTTGCAGGTTCCAAAATGACTCTTTCTGGCCATTCATTCTTGACCCAATGTTGCTCTTGATCTCGGCTGTCCCCACTAGCACAAAAAGCACGGGTATTTGGAGTATCCTCTTTGTTGTCTCAAAATCATAGATATGACTTTAAGATCACCCAAACTGTCCATCCGTGATCATTGTACTTACGATTGCTGAAAATGAAGGCTAATTTTTCGTATCGTTCTTTCAAATGCACGGAATGTGCTACTGGTACTGAAGCATACTTATAGTAATTATGGAGAAGCACAACTCTGAGGCTTCTGTTTGAGGAATCGATAAACAACCTCTAATCGATGACTTCATATTTTACATTGAATTTGCTTATCAGTCCGGGAGTATCGCTACAGTAAACTAAATCACCTTCCTCTGAAAAGTAAGGAAGAAAATCTCTATATCTAAGCCATGAGAAAGAAGTGACAGGGGCTAACAAATTCTTTACATTTAGTCTCGATCCCAGCAGTTCTACAGATTCCTTAGGAAGACCCAAATCTCTGACCAAGTCGTTTAAATTGGTCTGTGAAAAAAAAAGTTCAGGTGAAAACTTTCAACAATATGATAACCTTAGTAGTCAACGACTAAAGTTCAACTAAAGAATCACAAAAGAAAATGTAAGTGTCAGTGACAACATCCGTTATCTCCGCGAATCAGATTCAAAGTAGCCATCAGCCACCTGCACTTTTATCTGCATTCCTCGCTCACTCTCCTCTCTTATCTTAAGAATGAGAAGTTTCGTGAAAATTTCTTTATTTACCATAAAAAGGCACATCAAAAAAAAAAAGAAAAACTAATTAGCTGTAAATAAAGGATAATGAAAATAAATACCAATGCGCTGAATTTAAATCCAAATGCTACTAATTAAAAGGATAAAATTAAAAATTGGGTAAAACTGGTAGGTGATGGAATTGTTTTACTATTTTGTCTGAACTCAGCACCTAAAAATGTATAAAAATCAATCATTACTTCTCAGACAAGTTTTCCATCTCAGGCCTGTATAATTACAGTATGAATTAATTGGTGTTGTTGTTTTAATGTCTCTTTTGAGCACAGAATCTAGATTAAGTATTCCGTTTCGATCCCTAACGCCACCTCGAGTAAAATACCCACATAGCAAGACAAAATAAAATTTATATATTTTTTATGTAAATTTGGAAAAATTATCTTCATACTAAATGACGGAAGCTGATTTCATCTTTTTTATGATAATCACAATTCCGAAAGTTGGAAACTATAACGACTAACGCTTAGATGGTCATTAGTTCTTAAAGCAATGTTTAAAATCACTTAGAATTTACAGAATAGATTACAAATACGGCACATCAAGCAAGACATTAGTTCTTGAACGATAATATTATATTCCTTTCAGGACATAAGAAGATAAGTGTTCAGTTTAGATTTCAGGTATTTTACTTTAAATCGATTGTATTATTATATAATCTAATGACAGAAGTTGAACTTAAATTATTGGAGAAAACTTTCTCTGGTTATTCATCTCTTTAGACCATCTGGAACATAAAAAATACATAGAAGCAGCTCAATAGGCATCTCCGCATGATATGAATAGATGACAAAGGATTAATATGTAACCCCATTATGACACGAAAAGCTCTTTTTGTAAGTTCGTTTTTATTATAGCAGAAAAAGGGGCGTAACGCTCGATCTAAGAAACTCTCGGACAGGTGTCTATAGTTCGATGTTAGAAATACAGAAAGAAAAGATGGACCTTTTATGTGTAGGAAATGCATCCTGCCTAAATTAAAGAAATATACGCTATTAGTAAAACTATCACTTTAATAATAATAGCAGTATTCACTAATTGTCGGAAAGAAATAGACGTACCAGAAATATTATGATTTAGTCGAAATATTTTTTTTTTATAATTCAAAAGGGATATCCAACAAGCTCTATATATAAGGAATAGAAAAGCGTATTTGTCGTTATTATTCACAAAACCCTCTCAACAGCTCTGCTGAATCCGGATTCATAGTCGTTGTTGCAATGAAATCCCTTTTAAAAGATTTCCGTGTTTTATTCCTCTGGCATACCATAGTAGGAGCATCTTTTATTAGCGGCCTCACAAGTAAGGATTGCAGCATGGATCTGCATTTTAAGAAACTCAGCCTCAGAACAGCATACTCAATATTGTCGCTATTATTTTCCCTTTCAATCATTCTTTACAAAACTTACTTCCGTTACTTCGAATACTTAAGTTACTCAAAGACTGATGATATTGTTTTTGTGGTGATGACACTTAACAACGTGTTTATTGTGGTTTATATTCGTCTCCTTATGTTTATGAGAGCCTGCAAAATGCAGTCCCTTTTAAACAGATGCTTCAGTTTAGATAAATCTGTGAAAACAATCCCAGCACGCCGTTACTTCTACTTAATATGTGCAACGTTCGTTGCTGTGAATGTTTGTTGTTTGATCATAGGAGTTTGCTTCTCGTATCATTCTTTACTCCACTTGGAGACAAAAGTTCTAAAACGATTGAGTTTTTTCTCTAATCCGTCAATATGGTTCATTATGTTTATTATTGCGTTCAGATTTTGCTTCTGTTTTGGTTGCGAAGTTGTTGTGCCAACTTGGATAACTTTTTTTGCAATTTATTTCTGCGATGTGCTGAAATCTATTAACAAGAGGATAAAAGCTCTTACGATATCTACTGGAGATTGTTTGATTGGCCTTTTAGAGATCCAGCGTTTGTTATATCTTGAATGCTGCTGTTTAGTCAAAGAAACAGAAGATGTGCTTGCTCCAGGAATATTTATTTTATATGCCATTCAGATAGCAATGTGTTGTTTCGCCTGCTTCTTTCTGTTTTTCGTTCAGCATCTGATAATCAAGCTGTTGATGTTTGGGGTGTTTGGATTTAGAATCCTTCTGATGCTTATTCCTGCCTTTGCAATGTCAAAACTGAAACGGACGGTGAGGATAATAAATAATTATTTACGAAATGTTCCAATAGAAACTAAAAAGATGAATAAGAAATTGAGTTTGAACGTTATAGTTTCAATGTGTTTCATTACGGATATGCTTTTATTTTAGGCTGAACGAACTGGATCATTGTTAGCTGCTATCCCGACCGAAAACCTTCCTTTGAGAGAACAATTTCAGGTAGGTAATCCAGGGTCACTGTTCCAAGCTATTAGCATAAAGTCATCGTTTTACTCTTATTGTAGTAATTTTACACAAACAAAATTATTTTTGTTGCACTGGAGAAATCACGTATTGTGTAGTTATTAAGTTATAGACGTTTTAGTTATTTTTGAATAATTCATTATTCAATTTAAACAAATCATACCAGATCAGAAAATAAGAAACATAGAACTGTGTTTAATATTTAGTAAAGCACAGTTTCTCTTATTTTATTCTGCTGAATTTAGTACTAAATACATTTAAAGTGCCTGATATATCCTTTAAGGTGACCTTTACTCTCATGCTACTGTTAAAAAATTTGTATTACCATATATCGTTTTTTCGAAATTACTTGTCGCAGAAAATTTTCATCTCGCAATATATTTACTGAATATTCATATTATTTTATGAATATTTGATCTTTAAATAAAAAATATATTAATTAATTCTCAAATGCATTTTATTTTTGAAATAAAAATCAAATGCGTCGAAATACCACGAGTTGTTGCCCAACAAGCCCTTGTAATAGCTGACAATACGAAAGCATGTAACATACCTTAACTGCTATTAAATCACCAAAATATACATAGAAAATTGTAAACCAGTTGAAAATTAAAGCCATATTCTTAAATTATGATTTTAATAGGAAAAATGAATTGCGTTTAATAGTATTAGTGTTTCTGTGCCATCGAATCTTAAATGCATTTAATATTAGGTATAATCGTTTACAGAATTATACCTAATTAAAACTTTAATAATATATATATATTTTTATTATTAATTATGATTTTTAATGGAACACTTGTTCACATCTTACGAAATACTAGTGTTGCACGGAACGCAGATCGGGAAACGCTGCCGAATATTTATTTGCGAGCCTGCATGGCTCAGTTGATTTCGACGGAGACCTTGGATTGGAAAGATCTCGATCCCAATTACGTCTATGACGCATTTTCAGAATTTTTCAATTTAAAGGTGAGTTTTTCGGTCTCCAGGAAACTGGGGTTTTTAGTCCCTCAAAAGAGGCAAACTAGCACCGTGTCAGTGAATACACATCAACAGAAATTAAAATACTCGGCCTTAGGCGATGAAGCAGAGAAGTGGCAAACATTAGATTAAACCCAATTTAAACGACTCAATCCGTCTTGGTCTGACGAGTCTTGGAATGGATGGCTAGATGATTGCTTTCTATTAATTACCATAATAATTTTATGGTAAATTGAATTTATCATGGCATCGATGTAAACGTACTCGTGTAAACGTCATGTGTACGACACGAAAAAGTTGTAGATATTTCAGCCTGAAACATCTGGATTACTCGGAAAGACTTTCATTTCTGATAACAGAAGTAAAATACTCTTCCAACTGAAATTTCTTTTAAAATATCTTTAAAAATATTTCTTTCAAAATTTATTAAATTTTTCTTTCAAAATTTATTTTAACATTTTGAAATTTCAAAAGTGCACTTAATGCACGATTGCCCTAAACTTCGATAGTAGGCAAATATTTACAAGCATTATGATCATTCAATTTGAAGATTACTTTTTTTTTTAAATGCTACTAAAATTTCAGCTCTTTATGAATAAACAAAGATCGTTCCACATAGACCCCAGTTTTATCCTTATGGGAAAAAAGGAAGACAAATAAACTGAATGTATCTAATTTGGCAAGTTGGACGAATAAGGTGATTTTATAGCAGTTAAGGTGTGCCACATTCTTATATATTTATCGGCTATTGCAAGGACTTGTGGCCAATATTGGTTACTCGTGAGTATTTCGACGCAACGCATGTTTTGTATCTACCGTCCAGAAACTCTATTCAACTTTATTTCTGCACATAAAGTTCATGCTTACTCGAACACTTTCCAACTAATAGCGTATAGATATTTCTGTACTTATACCTTCAGAATAGCAAGTACTTATACCTCTTAGTATAAGTACTTGCTAGTCTGAATTTGTTTCCAAATTAAAAATCGAAATGAGAAACCCATATTTGGTCAACCTCTAGTTTAAATTTCTTAATTAATTTATTATGAGTTTATCCACTGACATTACTACTGTTACTTGATTTGTTAGATACAGCATTTTCTGTATTACAGAAAATATACAGCATTTTAGTATCCCCAGAAAGATACTAAATACTCGGAGCAAACGTCATCTTCACCTGTAGTTTTCCATGCTTAACTTTAACACATATATAAGAATAGTATAACATAATTTATAATTTAGAAATTATTATAATTTAAAATAAAATTATATTTAAGGATTTTACAGTGTGTAATAGCCAGAAATTATGAAACACGTAGCAGCTGAAATATAAAAACATTGGATTTTTAAAAATATGAAAATAAATATATTCTGCTTTTTAAACAAGAATTATAATGAAACTGTTTATATTCTTATTGATATTTTTATTTCTTTATATTGCTTTATGCAATTTACTTAGGTATTGTCCTTTCTTGTCACCACGCAAAGAGTAAAGCCGAACATGTCTGGATCTGGTTTCTTTACAGTTGATCTCTTTCTCATGACATCGGTAAAATATTCTTTTTCTTATCATTAAGAAATCTTTCTCCTTGATTTTATCATACTTTGTAACTATTGATTAGAGGTGAAAAATGCTTTTCTTCCGAGTCTATGTTAATTGCGATAAATCACTTAGTATACGAATTATTATACTGATAATAGAGTACATAAATTAAACACGTAACAGAACTGCTTCTAAAAATTAATATACAGAGATTTAATATATATAAAGAGACACGGTGAACAGACATCTGCCATTTCATAGCCTTAAATATGACGAAAAGTTTTCATTAAATACCATTGAAATTTGATATATAAATAATGTAATAAAATTTCGCATAGAAACTATCAATAATATAAAATTTGAGATGTCCGTTCAGCTTTGGTTTAGATACCACTTTAGTAATAAGAATAGGCAAAGTACGTATAATTATGTGTCTATTGATAAAAGCAAATTCACTACAGGTTTAAACACTACGATAATGAACAGTTCATTATACAAAATGCTTTTGCAAAACACCCTGTAGTCTAAATAAAACGAATATTGTGATTATGGACAAATTTTAGAGATTACACAATCCGGTTACCAAGAAGTACGAATGTCAATGAAATCCATCCATTCAGAGCAGAAGAATAACGTCATGAGATGGATGGACAAAATGAATCTAAGAGGTACTAAAGATATTGAGAAATTGCTAAAAACGTAGCACGCACAATTAGACTGTAATAATTAAGAAACGGTGCGCATGCAAATAATGGACTTCTAAAATTCGTAACTTTTGAATGTTTTTTGCTGAATGGAAATGTTCGGTGCTCTGTCTGGTTTATGGTTTGCCGTGTAAATCTGAACTCTCCTAATCAGAAAGAAGAAAACTGAATTTGCACCCATTTAATAAACTCTATAATTGCCAGGATGATTGATTACTTTACTCTTTTACAAGATTATGCTGAAGCTTAGCGCTATGTTTTCGCATCAGTAAAAAATGGAAGAAATGAATATTAATATAAACTAAATATTCGTGAAGTAACACGTTTAATTTGGTGCCAGAGAAGTATGATTCAGTCTTCTGCTTTTTATTTTTTTTTCGTCAATACAACTTTTTGAGAGCGTGAACGCATTAAAAACAGGCTTTTGTTTTGTTTCTATTGTACGTTCAGTGTACGAAGTTCAAATTTCGTTTAAGATTCACCTTTTAAAGATCCCCTTTTAAAAAATAAAATTAAATGGTTTGTATAAAATGCAATTTTGTATTGTTGCATATTTCAATGGGATATTAACACAAAAAATATTTGTCCTTAGATGCATACAATATCAACAAATTTCGGCCAAGGTTTTTAACAAACTATTCAAAGGCCAATTATGAAAAACGCGCATTCGGAATGTGATTCAGTCATTACCTTAGTTTGGTTTAAGCTCCAATCACACACACACACACACACACACACACACACACACACACACACACACACACACACATTACTTAAAATCAGTATTAAATACTACCCATTTTAATTTTGAATCGAACGTCTTTCAGTACCTCTGACTCTGTTAATTGGCTAATCTAACATGATGCAATAATAAAGTGAATCGCTAAGTTTTCTCAGTAAGTGGACTATTTTTATCGGATCACGATCTTAGTGAAGTCTCTCTACAGAGATAGATATTCTAGGACAGTTAAAAGGAAGTGTTGCTGGCTATGGGTAGTTGCAGAACAGAGAAAAGAAAAATTATGAAATTGAAAACTTGGAGGGTGATAAATGTGTAGAATGGGTTGCTAGATGTGGTCGTGAGTGCTTCCTTTGTCAATAAGTTTAAGGAGAAGCATAATAGGTATTGTGTGAATAATCAATATTGTGTCAATGTATTATCTCCCGCGATGAGTTTTCTGAGTCCATGGAGACACCATTATAACAATAATGAGAATTTCCGTCAGTCTTTTGCGGTTCTTTAAATATAAAATTTGATCTTTTTTAAATTTAATATTTAATTAATTCCTTTAATTAATTTAATGTATGAATTAATTAATTCATATATCTAATATAATTTTTCACTGGAAACCCGTTTCCAAAGGTAGCATTTTGTGGCGTGTTTAGTTGAGGGAAGTTTATTTTGTTTGGTTTTTAGATATCGAACAACATGCCGAATGTCAAAATTTTCAAACTTTTTGCATGGAAATCGACATTTTATCAGAAATCTGCTTTACGAGTTACTTTTTTGCAATGTGTGTATATATGTCTATTATAATTTTTTCTTTGTTTTTAATAGTTTTCAGATGAAAACGCAATGATTTAATCTGTGTTACCGAATGCGTCGTATGTGGTTCGATTTCACTAACGAATAGAAAACCAATATGCTTTTATATTTGGTTTGATGATAGTACATAGTACTCTGTTCTGTTTTCATGGAATAATCTCGCGATAACAGCATCTTTTATTCCCGCTGTCTTAAATCAGAAGAAAATAAACAGACTAGACTTTTATAATCTGATTGCTTGAGATGCTGTCATAATTAGTATTTAATCCTAACAGGACTGTAATCCTAACAGTAATACAGAACCTCTGGCTATGGACCAGCAAACCAATGCAGTATAAAATATTGCATTTTCCCCGATATATGAGATTCATTCAAAATATAATTTAAACCTTTCAAACATATTTACACATAAGAAACGAAAAAGTTGGAAGTCTCACATTTTATATTGCGTCTGAATCTTTGCAATAAATATACGGTGCTATATACAGGGTGTTCGGGATAAATTTGACAGTTTCGTAAGGAAAAAGAAAATCTTCTTTGTATCTATTAAATTTAATGAATTGACAAAAAAACATTACAGGCAGAGTTAATTACAATACTATCAACAAGATTTACTCAAAATAACCACCATTAGCATCGATCACAGCTTCAATTCTGCTTCGGAACCTCGAACAAGCTGATGCTACAGTCTCCCTGGGAAGGGCCGTAAAAACTGTTTTAATTTTATCCATTAACTGGGCTTTTGTATTACTGGAAGTGCGATTGGTGTCTTTTTCAACTGCGCCCCATACAAAATAATCCATGGGGTTAAGGTCTGGGGAGTTTGGAGGCCAAACATTTGGACTGGTGAAGTCGTAGAAATTTTCAGACAACCATTTTTGACTTTTCCCAGAGGTGTGGCAAGGGGCCGAATCCTGCTGCCATACATACGGCCTACCATTGGCTACCCTTGTTATCCAGGGCTTGACTACAGTTAGCAACTCCACGAACAAAGCCCGAATTCCAATGCCAGGGTTCTTCAACACCTGTTCCTGCAGATTTGCGAGGAATTCTGCTGTACGAACGCAATCAGATCGTCTGCTAGGGATCTTTCTTCTTGCTACATCCTCGTAGTCACCATTGCAAGTCTCTAGTTCATGCCTGATTGTTTTTACTGTATTCAGGGAGCATTGGGCAGCAGTCGTAATATCCTTATTTTGATGGCGGGCACGAATCATCATGATACAAGTTATTCTCTTCCATGATTCAGGTGGGTTCCAGCTATCCATCCTTTCTGACATCTTGTATATGAATGAAGAAGGGTCCAAACTTTTAAATGAAGAGAAGTGTGTGTTAATACATGTAACTTACGGAAAAATATAATTAATTATAAATATGTCAAATTTATCCCGAACACCCTGTATATGATTTTATGTTTTCATGTTTATATAATCCAACCAAAAATACTGTTCTAGAGGCTAAACATAGAGCATGTTTGATCCACTTCAGGTCTCTAAAGCAAAATGGCGGTATCATAGCGAGTTAATAAAAGCTATCTTCCACTTAAAGACAATCTCAAACATTCATGCCAATGCCGGGATGGATTCAAACCTATAGCCTGTTGTTTGGATTGCGGATTACGCTAATCTCCAGGGCAAATTGGCCAGCACACTTAACACTTACAGTTTTGAACTTGGCCTAAAATGCAAACAATGAAAACCTTCATGCGTTCTTATAAGGAGTTCCTTAGTGTTCTATCAGGTAGCAGTTCATAATTATCAATATCCTCATCGACACAACACATGGGATAAAATGCTTCCTGAAAACTTTCGAAGTGCTTATTACAAGATGAAATGAGCAACGCATGCCTAGAAAAATTTAATCTATCCTGTGACCTAAACTATTAAGCATAAAAAGTGATTAGGATATGTGTGATAAATCTATATATAATGCTAATTCATTTTTTTCTTTCAATTCTTTTACAGATCTTTGGCACTATTATTACTTATACCATCATACTCGTACAGTCTTCTGGCATAAGAGAAATAGAAAAAGTGCTGGTGTACAATTGCACGAACTGCACATTTCCATAAAGCAAGAGTCATGTGATGTAATTAATAATCTGCACATAAAATTAATTTGCTGGAAGCATTTATATTTTCAGTAATTTCACCAAGGTAATGTCACAATAAAAAACTTCAGATAGCATGCGCTATTTTTTAATTTATACGTAGATTTAAATGCAATTTAAATGCAACACTGCGACGATGGGACAAGTGTCCGCAGGCAGACTTAAATTGATTAAATATATTTTTTTAATTATCCAAACAAATTAAAATTGAACAATAAGTAAAAATTATTGAAATGAATGGATACTTAAAAACAAAATAGTGAGAATATGAAAAGGCGGAAGCAATAAAACTATATTATTGTTCACCTTCACCTCTCTTTTATTACTCGTCATTCTGGCACTACAATAATTTATAGCGGCAGAATGACGAATAGTAAGGGTGAAGTGACCAATAATATAGTTTTAATGCTTTCGCCTTCCCTTGCTGTTTTGTCAGATTTGAAGTGAACATGTGTTATCCACATTTCAAACAATTGCTTGTTGTTTATTGATTTTTATTACTGAAGGATTTTCTCCTTCAAACAAGGCTTAGTATACATTCAGAAGTGCTAAATGATACTTGGACAAAGTGTGTCGTGAGTTAACCCCAGTATTTATATATTTGTCGGAAACGTTTTTTAATAATGGATAGGTGTCTTAGAACTAGGACTTTGAAAAGAAGAGCAAATAAAAAACAGATGATGCTAACCCTAATTGTGATACACGTGTTGTAACGTATATCACAATTAATGTTTTCTATTTTAAAGTAGAAAAGTAGTATTTTCTACTTTAAAATACTATCAAAGTAGAAAAAACTAGCAATTCAAAGATAAAATACAGCAGGAAATATAATAGTTCATATTTGGAATTCGGTTTACTTGTGTGGAGATGAAAGTGAACACAAACCTTAATGTGTTGTGTGTTATGAAGTGTTCTCGAACGAGTGTATGAAACCTGCGAAACTCCAACATTTAGATACTAAACATTGTCATATGAAAAATAAGCAAATTGAAAGAAAAAGCCAATTTCAGCGACGCTTAGCGACATTGGAAAGATGTAGTTTTGGCCATGGGTTCGATTAATAGCAAGGCACTGGAAACATCCTATCTCTTAAGTTTGCAGATAGCGAAAACAGGGAAACCTCATTCTATCAGGGAAAATATAGTACTTCCAGCTATAAAAGATGTCGTAAAAACTATGTTTCGCAACAAGTTACTAAAAGATCTTGATTTGACTCCTCTTTCAATGACACTGTAGGACGCAGAATTAATGATATGGCAGGTGACGTAAAATCTCAGTTAATCGAAAGAGTTGAGAAAAGTCCTACGTAAGATATGCGCATGATGACAACATTCGTGACGATATTCTGTTTTGTAGAACTTTGTCATCCTGAACAACTGGAGAAGAAATATTTCACACTCTCAATAATTACATAATACACAAAGGGATCCAGAGGGGAAATGCGTGGGTTTCTGTTCGGATGGAGCTCGCACCCTTACAGGCAGGCATAGTTGGGAGTTGTTTCTATGGTCAAGGAAGTGGCTCCGGATATGAATCGGGTATATTGTTTCATACATAGGGAAAGATTGCCCTCCAAAGGAATGCCACCAGACTTTAAAACTGTGCTATACAACGCTGTAAAGCTAGTTAATTTATTAAGGCTTGACCGCTAAATAACAGGTTATGGACAGTGAATATATACAACTTTTGCTTCATTCTGAAATTCGCTGGCTTGCCAGGGGAAAAGTACTAACAAACTTATTTCAAAAAAGGTACGAAGTTTAATTATTTGTAAATGAACGTAATTCTGATTTTGCATCACTCCTTGTTGACGAAGCATGGTTATCAACACTATCCTATCTTTCAGACATTTTATTTCGAAATTAAAGAACTAAATCTCTCCCTTCAGGGAAATTCTTTAAATGTTCTTGATGCCTATAAAACAATAAAGGCCTTCGAGAGAGAGAAATATGGTGTTGTGCATTAGTTATGTAAAATACAGATAATTTGCACCTTTTCCAACATTGGAATCCTTTTTAGTGGAAAATGATCTTTTTGTTGATTCTGAGTTTCTGGAAAGGGTTTGTGACCCACCTCAAAACTCTGAAACAGAATTTTGAAACATATCTTCCGAATAACATTAATAAGACTTTTCTGTGGGTTTAAGATCTGTTTCAGGCTTATAGTCACGAGATCGACCTTTCGTTATTGAAATAAAAAACATTTTATTTTGCTTTCAAGTGACAGTGGGTTTAAAATGCAATTCTGTGATCTTGATTTGGCTCGATTCTGGATTTCTCCTTCAAAATCCGTTCTCACAAGCTCTCTTTGTGAGAATGGATTTTCATTGCTCCTTGAAATAAAAATAAAATAGAGAAATCATCTTAGTTTGCGTGCCGATCTTCGACTGAAGTTGACCAATATTAAGCCAAATATCAAGCAACTCTGCGAAGGCCAAGAAGCTGAACTATCTCACTAAAAGTGAGTAGTAACATAATTATATCATATTATTTATTTGGACTACAGTTTCCGATTATTCTCTTTATTGGTTTTGGAATTAATCCATTTCCAAAATCGGAAAAATCGGGGATGAAACTAAAGTTACGCAAAGTGACGTCACGGTGAGGCTCAGCTCTGCTGTTTAGGAGGATAGCTGCCTGCGTCCCGTTCTAAGTTCCGTATCTCATCCGGTCGTTTGCTGCAATATGCGGCCAAGCACACCGAATCTGTCGCATGCAGACGACGACATCCGTGCGGTCATGGATTGCACAGACACACACATCGCAACGTAACGAATACAAGCAGCACACAGGACGGATATAAATAAAACCCCCACACCATTAATGAATCTGTCAGATTTACGATGACTACTGTTGTGCCTCTGGATAAAACAGGACGGATATAATTAAAACCACTATCATAACACGATTAGTACAAATCACATGCGTGATAAATTTTTTTGCTGGTCATGAAAAATTCCTCAGGGAAATAAGGCGATTCGTATCGGCCGGAAGTGTGTGTGTGTGTGTGTGTGTGTGTGTGTGTGTGTGTGTGTGTGTGTGTGTGTGTGTGTGTGTGTGTGTGTGTGTGTGTGTGTGTGTGTGTGTGTGTGTGTGTGTGTGTGGATAAGGAGGGGAGAAATTTGGGTATATGCAGGGGATGGTTTGAACAGGACACAAGGGATGTCATCCATGATGGAATCCATGGATGTCAAGTTCATATTCAGTATTATGATGAATGGAGTAAGATAAGAACAACATGTTTCCCTCGTCTCACAACGCACTTAGCGAATGGAACAGTTTACATGTCGCAGGTCGAATCAGAGAGTACGCGAAGATAAAAGTTGTTGTGGGGCTGCATGAGTATGGGCAGATAAATGGGGATAACATAAAAAATATAAAAGTTGCTGTGGGTAGATGAATGGGGATTAAAGATAAACGTCGTTGTGGGCAGATGAATGAAGGTCTCAGCGGAACGGTGCTGACATTCCGCATTCATTTGCCCATGGTACCAACGCCGCTAAAAATGTTGTTGTGAGGTAAGCTTAATGAGTGTGGGCAGAAGAATGGGGATACGTATAAAATATAAAAGCTGCTGTGGGTAGAGGAATGGGGATGTCAGCGGGACGGCGCTGAATACCCATTCATTTGCCCAGAGTAAATCGGAAACTCATACCTTTATTTGTTTAATAAAAATTAAAACTTTTTTCAGTAATGATACACTTTTAATCGTTTACTTCCAACTTAATTATGTTTTCATACGTGTTTGTAAATGTTTATGTATATGTAAAATGTTGTATCTGTATATGTGAATGTAATATGTATATGTGTATGTTGTAAATATATATGTAAATGATGGCAATCCCCGCATAAATTTAAAAAAATTACATAACTTAGTGGTCCGTAGAATTGCTTTAGGCATTTTACTGGTCCTTTGGCTTAGAACGGTTGAGAAACGCTGCAATAGAAGAAATGTTCTAATGGTCCAGTGTAGTTTACATTCACTTCTACTTTATCAAATGAATATCGGCATATGACAATGTTTATTTGTGGATACATTAGACAACTGACACAAATGGCAATGACAAACTACTTAATATTTATAATAATTTTCTAAATATTACAGATAAAATCCCTTTGATAAATGGATTCCACAGAAATACTTGACTACGCACATATGACAAACATAAACTGCAAACAGGCATCGGATTATTCCGAGAGATATGATAGTTCTTTCACCATTATGGCCGAACCAAATAACGCTACGAGTAGAGTGAGTTATTATGACTCTTAAATGCTTGCTTTCTTTGGCCCGTTTGTCGGTTTTCGGAAGCTCAAGTTTCTGAGAGCAAAAGTCATGTTGCTTTCGTATGAGACTTGCGAACCCTGTTGAAAAGCCCTTGTAAAAGTCCTTCGCATGGAAGATGAGATTTAAACACATGTCTCTCCAACCAACAGAAAGGCATCTTCCATTCGATTGAACTATGGAAACTCCTTTTTGCCTTTTTGCCTCCATGTAAGAGAAAATGCATTAAATAAATAATAATGGCAAAGTTCATAACGTACCTGACGTTGAAAGTGAGAAAATAAGTTAATCTAAACGGAACCCCCCAATACTCTAAGCAAGTGTGTCTATGAAACCGTTACCCTACTAGAATGGCTACATGCGACATTGTTGTGGTGTGATAGAATGGTGTATGATGTAGAATGGTGTGATAAACAGAAGCATGAAGTGGATATTGGACATGTGATGGAAAGAGCTGATCTGTGCGTGAGGCAAACGAAAGATCAGCAGGAAGTAAATTAAATTATTACTAAATGATTGGACAGCCCACCAAGGAATTTTACGGAAGGTTAATACTTTATCGTAATTCTGTTCATCAGAAGTTGTTCAGCTGTATAAAAGATTCACTATGAAAATTCACAAATGACAAGGGACAAATTTTCATCACAAAATTGTTGTTCAATTTCTAGCACATTCATTTGTTTCTAAAATAACGGAAGAGAACTCCATCAATAGTAAATCTTCTATGCTATATGGAAGCTCCTCACCGAAGAAATGGTCTCTGTGTTGGCTTCGCCATTGTCGATGATAGATACATCCTCTTTCTTTATGCCATCCATAATTAGATAAATACGAAGGAATATTCGGGCATTTCAAGCTATTGTTCCTAATTACCCTAAGGTATTTTTTTATTCTTTTCACAAAGGCCTGTTAAGTAAGATCCCATCATATGATCTGTCTGCAACTGAGTTTCCAGCTTCTCTCTCAGGTATTACATTGTGTTTCGTGGGATTGTTAATGTTTTACGCAAACCATGCAACCCGATGCTGTGATTATACAAGATTCTGTTTTTTACGTACTCTCTTTTTTTGCGATATATATATATATATATATATATATATATATATATATATATATACGAGAGAAACGAGATTACGATCCAGGAGACCTCTTCAGCGTCCTACTTAGATATAATTATTTTGTAACTGTAAAACGAAGCACTTAATATTGTTTGTTTGAACATCAGGTTGACATTTTCCTATATCATCAATGAAACAGATGGAAGAAAAGTAAAAAAAAAATTAGGCCATTACGTTTTTTTCGTAGGAGGAAGATTCTAAAGACTCATCCAAGTGCTAATAAAATGGAAGCATGGCAGCAAACTGTTCACAGACATGATGAAGGTAACCGCTTTAAAAATCAGCTTTTAATGAGATGATAATTTCTTGCGACTATGCTTTTGTATAGCCATATACAGAACTGACACACTTCTTTGAGAACGAAAAATTAGGGGAGAGAATTACTTCTATACCAATAGAAATATATTATAGAAATTTTTTTTTCAGAAAATATTTGCATCAAAACAAAGGAACAATTATTCAGCTGAATGAAATGAGGCATAGAAATCACAATATTTCTCCTCCGGACATTCTTATAGAGAAACACAATACTTAAGTATGTTCATGATTACTGAAATCATTTCATCCTTTTCTGAAAGTATGTATGATAAGATTTTTGACATCACGGATAATAAAACTGATAAAAGTTTATTTGTACGTAAATGATTATTTAAATTTGTAATTTTTCATTTTTAGTAATTTCAATGTTTTTGTTAGTCGTAATTAAACTACATTAAGTAATTTCCGTTTGGTAAAAATACAATTCGAATTATGTACTACCTTACTTGTACTGATCGGGCATTCATTTTGACACACTAAAATGTATTAAGTGTATTTTCTCATAATAACCTCTTATTTTAGCTAATTTATTTGAATATATCTATTTTTAGTCAGTTAATGTCTTTGGTTATTATCTGGTTTAGTTCATTTATTTGAATGAATTACTTCTTTTAGTTAATTTCTTTTTAATGAGCCACGTCTTTTACTTGAAATCTTTTAACTTTATTTTCATTCAAATAAGCTCGGTTATGGTAATCATGAATATATCTTAACTGAATTAAATACTTTTGTTGTTGAGAAATGAACCTAAGATACTTAAATTTACACTGTAAATTAAAAGAAAATGAAAAATACCCATTATTTCTTTACATCTAGCAAGTAAACGGTATTTTTCTTTGAAACTCTTGCGGAAGAATATGGACTTTCATACATCAGCAGACAAATGTGGTAGTGGAGTTGTTGGAGTCCTAGTCAGCAAAAATGATCTATGATTACATCTCACTACAGTACATCTCATCTATCTCCAAATTCCCCAACAGTATAATGGCTCTAACTTTAAACTCAAATCCAAAAGCAAGTATAAACTGTACTTACTCTCTCTCTCTGAGACTTCAGAAAAAATCCCAAGAATGCTTTCTAAAATCAATTCTCTGAATATCTCCCAGAATTTTCCTATACTACCCACCATAATAATTTCCATATGGTAAGCAAAGAAACTGATGCACAAAGAGGATCCCAAGTTTCAAAATTACAATATACATCATTCCACGATACTACAAATGAAAACTATCACCTTTAACTTAATTATGCAACACTCGTAACCTTTTCAATTTAAAGAATAAAATTATTTAAAATAAAGAGCCAATCTTCATTTCGGCTATGTAAATATTATTGAAATTAAGGGGATATTAAATCCCATATTGTTTTAAAACCGAATAAGAAACTCAAAGATCGGAATCAAAGAGGTTTGTTCCGAATATAGTAACTATAAACGTATCGGCGACTACTATCGTAAGCTAAAGCACGTAGTAAAAACTAAGGTAACTCATAACAAAGGTGGAGAAAGTTCTGATCGCTATTCTTAGTATTTTTCATAATGTAAAACCCATCTCCTAGGAGATGTATGATGTTATATATTATGGTGGGAGGTCACTACCTAGATCGGTTTCGATCTTTATTGAGATCTCATCAGTGAGTAGATGGACCAAATATTTTTAGCTTACGCTAGTAGTCGCCGATACTTTTATAGTTACCATATTCGGCATGAAACTCTTTGATTCCGATCTTTAAGTTTCTTATTCGGTTTTAAAATAATGTGGGATTTAATATCCCCTTAATTTAAATAAATAATAAAAGTTTATCCAAACCTGGAAAAAAACGCATCTGGGAACGTACATACAGTATAGAAGAATATCGCACTTTATTCAATGATAAAAGTGAGATCATCTGAAATTTGCATAATTTACCACAGTGTAGAGCTAAACACTGATAATACACAGTAAACACACGTATAACATTTCTCCTGTCAGCACTTTTAAACCTAAAAAATAAAATAAAATAAATATCACAGGAGTGAGCTGACTCTTTCTACCATAGAAAATCGACATAAAGAGGCATTACGAAATAAGTCAACGAATGATCCAATGTCTGAAGAACCTTCGCAGAGAATTCACTTATATTGCAGAATCTAACCATTTAAGTAGTAATTGAAAACTTGCTAGCAAATATGTATTTATCATGTAAAAAGAAATGGCCTAATGAAACTTCTGAAGAATTAATAAGGAAACGAAATGACATTAAACAACAATACAGGAATCAGATGAGGCATGACCACATAACTTACTAGATGAATAGACGATCAGGTATATAACGCCTTTCGAGATGATTAAGAAAACCACATATGGACCATCTGTCAGAAATTAAAACGATAACAGAATAGTCTATTCATCATAACACACTATAGAAATGTAGCTAATTCTTTATGCACCAAAGAAAGGAAATCAAGAAGACTACAAATTATAGGTAAAAAAACAAGGTACTTAAATACAAAAGGCAATTCTTTAGTATAGAAAAACTGTTAAGTAATTCAGTGGTGATGTTTAATAGATGCTTTGCCAGAAATAATAATCCGAAAAGAACTTCCCATTATATGTCATATTTTTGCAATCTAAGTAAAGAAACGACATTAAAACTAATAAGAGTGAGGAAGCGCCTAGATTTGATAGAATAAGGACAAAGGCTGTTAACCATACAGAAAATGAAGCTCTGGAAACAACTATTAGATAGCTGCAATACAGCTATAACTACATCCAACATGCAACGGAGAGAAAGCCTAATTATACCAATACCAAAAAAAAGCAACATAAACAACCAGAAAAGTGCAGAAGAATCATACCACTACTACAGACATAACCTATAACAGAATGTTTCCATAAACTGGATTGATTCATTTATATATGATGTTTCTTCTGTTCAAAGCTCAATCAGGTTTCTTGAAAAACAGAAGCACCATTCTCAAACAGATCCATTGCCTTATAAGGCTGATACCGAAGCAAGAGATAAAACAAAATCCTCATTTAAACATACATTTCATACACTACTCAGAAGCCTTCAATACAATGAAGACAAAGGATGTTCAGAATTCTTAGTATTGTTGCATATCCTTTAAATATTCAATTGAACAGCATACCATACCAGAATACCATGAAAGGATTAATGGGGAGATGATGAAAGCCTTCCCATTTACGCCGGAGTTCTTTCTTGAAGGAGACTTTTCGGCGCAGTATTTTTTTTTATTATAGACGGTGTCTATATATTCATACTTACAGGAAACGGGTATGAAATAGTTCTTAAACATTTAGAAGGGAAACCCACTTAAGCATCGCTGTTTAGCAGATGCAGATATAATCGACTGTAACATTGAAACCACCCGAAACCACTTACATAATTTATGTAAATAGATAAGATGCAAAATAGATAATTTACGTGAAAATGGAGCATTTATTGAGTTCGCAGTCCAAAACACTAAAATTAGATCCTAAAAACAGAACAGAAGGAAATACTAAACGAAGTGATGATATTCTTGAAGAAATAAAAGCAACTTTCAAATGCCATTCAAAACGAGACCCACCCTCTTTCCCATTCAGACTTCCATTCAAGAGAAGACCTTTACTAAAATCTTTAATGAGACTGTGCATTAAGTACTAAATGTTTTGTTGCTTTTTTCACACTCTTAAAATATCTTTTTTTTCTTTTTTTTTTTTTTTTTTTTTTTTTTTTGAATTAGAGAATCGCCTCAAAACCGAATCCTTGACTCAAAATCGATGTTTCCATATGATTTAAATATTGCCGAAAACGTTAATAACGATTTTTGCCTTTTTAATAGACAACTGTATCCGATAAATTTGGGATCTGAATTTCAGTACACACAGAGTTCGGTTCTTGTAGAGGTGGGGTACTCCAGCATTACGAAAAGTGACATTTTGGAGAACATTGAAAAAAAAGCAACAAATTCTTGATTTATCAGTACAACTCGTACATTAGATACAAAACGACAGCCTTATTTTCAACGATTTGAAAAATCATCTGTTTTGCTAACCTTATCTGTCCATTCTGTTTAAGTGACCTGGCCACCTAAAATTTACTTTATTCGCACTCCTGAAAGGGTTTTCTTGAAAATTAATCGAAAACAATTAATCGGAAGGTTTATCGAATGGTAATTCGTCGAACTACGATTCAATAAAAAGACAATTCGTAGACGAAACAAGCATTTAACGAATAGCAATTCATCGAAAAGTAACTCATCGGTCCGAATTTGCACGATGAATAAATAAGCAGTTCATCGAAAAGGTAATTTATCATAGGACAATTTGTCGCATAAAAGTATAAGAAAATATGTATATTATTTCTGGGAAAACTCCCATGTTACTCCTCTTTATAAACTATTATAATTACAGCTATTTTTCCTGCTTCAGTTTAGGAGTACCCCTGTTTAAATGTCATTGGCTATTTACTCATGGATTCTTAGGGCATTATGAGTGTAGATGTACTAAAAAGTATATGTAGCCTAAGGAATAGAAAATTGCACATACCTTTTTCTGGGTGTTGTGGCATTTCCTCAGTCTGCGATGTCGAAAACTGCAGAGTGTGTGTGTGTGGGGGGGGGTAGGCAGTTTGGTAGAATAAGTTAGAAAAACCCGGGTTTTTTTCGTAATATATAGAACATATACTTTTATATAGGGTGGGGAAAAAAGTGAAAGGGTTAATTTTTTAAAATATGGAGGGGGAAGGGGAAAGGTGGTTGACGGGGTGTGGACCGTTTCGACTATTCGTGGTCGTCATCTGAACACATTGGGAAAGTGGAAGCTATGTCAGGTCGGGTGAGTGCTTCTGCTTTAGAGGTGTTTGTGTTTCTCCTATTGGTCGGGGTTGTGACCTCAATTTTATGTTGTGAAGCTTCCAAACCTCGGAGATTATGTAGGGCCTGTGTACGTTGATAGAGTTCGCGTCACACTTTATAGCTATTGTTTCCGATATTCTGAGCATTGTTTCATTGTCTTGTCTGTCTATTATGATGGCCTTGTCTATCTGCGGGGTGTGTTTTTGTTCAAGGGCGTGAACAGCTATTTCCGTTTTTCCTGTGTTTTGTATACGATTTTTCTTTTTGATGTTGCGTTTTTTAGTGTTTAAATGTTCTGGAATAGGGATGTTACAGTCACGGAAGTGTTCTTGTAGTCTTGCCCATAAAGACCTAATGGTGGAACCTGTGTAGGTGACTGTGACATCATCTACACAGGTTCCAACATAAAATTGAGGTCACAACCCCGACCAATAGGAGACAACACAAACACCTCTAAAGCAGAAGCACCCACCCGACCTGACATAGCTTCCACTTTCCCAATGTGTTCAGATGACGACCACGAATAGTCGAAACGGTCCACACCCCGTCAACCACCTTTCCCCTTCCCCCTCCATATTTTAAAAAATTAACCCTTTCACTTTTTTCCCCACCCTATATAAAAGTATATGTTCTATATATTACGAAAAAAACCCGGGTTTTTCTAACTTATTCTACCAAACTGCCTACCCCCCCCCCCCCCACACACTCTGCAGTTTTCGACATCGCAGATTGAGGGAAAAGCCACAACACCCAGAAAAGGTATGTGCAATTTTCTATTCCTTAGGCTACATATACTTTTTAGTACATCTACACTCATAATGCCCTAAGAATCCATGAGTAAATAGCCAATGACATTTAAACAGGGGTACTCCTAAACTGAAGCAGGCAAAATAGCTGTAATTATAATAATAAGAAAATATGTCTTGATACATCCCTAATTTTCTTTCATCTATATCTTGTTTTTAAATAAGCCTAAAAGGAAGCATGAGGTATTGATAAATGGTAGCGAACTGCTTAATTCTTCTATTGAACAACCTTGACAGACCGATCGGTAATCAACCAAGGTGTAGATATCGCATAGAAATTTAAAATGGCATGTCAATCAGTGTTATCCTGCCGTCTCACAAGGATTACAGTGACGAGTTAATTGAAACTGTTTCACTCAAAACACTGGAAACAATACTCTAACCAAGAAAATTCCGAACAGAACTGACAAAGATCATCTCACTTTAAGTTTTGGATATGAAAATCTCTTAGGAAGATTTCTTCGCTATTGGGAAAGTTGAACTCGAGAATATTAACAAAATTCAAAAGCAGAAATACAAGCGTATGCACGGTTGATTGCACTATGAAAGCAACAGGAGTAAAAGATGAATTTCAAAGAATGAAGCAAAGAATTATTTAGCCAAAGAATATCAAAAAAGAGGGGGGAACACAATAATTTTGGCATTCTTTGATATGTAATATCTCTATGAACATATGCGTAATATCTCTATGAACATATTATTCTACATATTCCCACGAAATGCGATTCACTTGCTACAACGCTACTGCATCATTTGCAATCCTCTGAGAAAAAGAAAGTATCATCAGAAAATATCATTTTTGTTCTAGGTGTTTATCAGAACTTCTCAGTCTTTCCTTCTTTCCCTTATATATATATATATATATATATATATATATATATATATATATATATATATATATATTATAATTATTCAAACAAAATAAATTAAAATTGAATAAGCGAGTAAAAATTAAATACGTTATTATAAAATATAGAACATAAATATTTCAAACCATAAGAAATATTTGTTATTCTTTGCGAGAGGAAACGGTACAAAAAAATAATAAATCATTTTTTAACCAATATTTCTATCGTCTTGTAGGATAATACAGCAACTATATGAAAATATTTCTCACTGTATTCAGGATAAATAACAGAGGCCAGTGCAGTAAAGAGGGTATGAAGTGCTTGTGGCAAGTGTCTAACTTGCGACCTCTAACCCAAAAATGACAAAATAATTTTAAATTTTAAATTTTACTAAATGCAATATGTTAAATACTTTATCAACCCAATCAAAATGAGTTGCAGAATTTGTGTCTAAAATGGCGTATTGCCGAAATTTAAAAACACAATATAAAATAGCAGACTTTCATATCTATTTATTTATTTTTTCTTTCATTTTTTACGTTTTGCACCCCAAACCCTAGTTGCACCCGTGGCGGCCCCTCTTCTCCACGCCCTCGTTACGGCACTGACAGTGGCATAGGACTAACCACTTTATCGAAATAAAATGGATACTTAAAAAAAAAAAACCCGCAGAATGTTCATTACACGAACATTCTGCCACTATTTGTAACGGGAATGACGAGAAAAGAGGGGTGAATTGAACAACAATATGATTTTATTGCTTCCACCTTCCCTTGTTGTTTTGTCAGATTTTAAGTAAATGAAATGTGTTATCCACATTTCATCCAATTGCTTATTGTTTACTGATTTTGATTATTGAAGATTTTCTCCTTCAACCAAGCTCAGTATATCTTCAGAAGTGTTAAGTGTGATACTTGGACAAAGTGTGTCGTGAGTTAACCCCAGTATTTATATATTTATATATTTTTCGGAAATGTTTTTTAATAATGGAAAAGTAGCTTAGAACTAGGACTTTGAAAAGAAGAGCAAATGAAACAGGTGATGCTAACCCTAATTGTGATACACGTGTTATAACAGCGAGTAAATCTGATACTATTAAAGTAGAAGAAACAAGCAGTTCAAGGAAAAAATACAGTAGGAAATATAACAGTTCAGATTTGGAATTTGGGTTTACTTGGGGTGGAGATGAAAGTGGACAGAAACCTCAATGTGTTTTGTGTTATGAAGTGTTGTCGAACGAGTGCATGAAATCTGCGAAACTCCGAAGGGATCTAGAAATAAAACATTGTGATGTGCCAACTGAATTTTTCAGTGACGCTTAGGGACATTAAATCATAGGAAAGATATAGCTTCGGCCATAGGTTCGATAAATAGCAAGGCACTGGAAGCATCCTATCTCTTAAGTTTGAGCATAGCGAAAACAGGGAAACCTCATTCTATTGGGGGGAAAATTATTACTTCCAGCTATAAAAGATGTGGTAAAAATTATCTTTGGTAACAAGTTACTAAAAGATGTTGATTTGATTGCTCTTTCAAATGACACAGAATTCATGATATGGCAGGTAATAACGTAGAATGTCAGTTAATCGAAAAATTTGAGAAGAGCCCTTATTATGAGTTACAGATTGACGAGACTACTGATGTTACAGATGATGGGCGGTTAATATGCTACGTAAGATATGCGAATGATAACAACATTCATAACGATATTCTGTTTTGTAGAACTTTGTCATCCCAAACAAGTGAAGAAGAAATATTTCACACTCTCGATAATTAAATAATAAACAAAGGGATCCAGTGGGTAAAATGTATGGGTTTTCTGTTCGGATGGAGATCGCGCTCTTTCAGTCAGGCATGGTGGGGTTGTTTCTAAGTTCAAGGTAGTAGCTCGGGATATGAATTGGGTACATTGTTTCATACACAGGGAAGCGTTAGCCTCCAAAGAAATGCCACTAGAATTTAAAACTGTGCTGTACAACGCTGTAAAGCTAGATTTTATTTTATTAATGCTCGACCGTTAAATAGCAGGTTATTTTCAGAACTCTGCGATGAAATGGGCAGTGAATATATGCAACTTTTGCTTCATTCTTAAATTCGCTGGCTTTCCAGTGACAAAGTACTAACAAGGTTATTTCTATTAAGGCACCAAGTTTTATTGTTTGTAAATGAATAATTCTGATTTTGCATCATTCCTTGTTGACGAAGCATGGTTATCAACATCATCCTATCTTTCAGACATTTTTTTCGAAATTAAATGAACTAAATCTCTTCCTTCGGGGAAATTCTTTAACTGTACTTGATGGCTACGACAAAATAAAGGCATTCGAGAAAAAAAACTGGTGTTAGGGATTAGTTATGCGAAACACAGACAGTTTGCAACTTTTCCAACATTGGAATCCGTTTTAGTGGAAAACGATATTTTTGTTGATGTTGATTCTGAGTTTTTGGAAAGGGTTTGTGACCACTGTAAAACTTTGAAACAGAATTAGAAACATTTTCCGAATAACTTTTATAAGAAATTTCTGTGGGTGTTCGAGCCATTTCAGGTTTAAAGCGAGAATGACCTTTTTATCTAAAAAAGAACAGTTAATTAAGCTTTCAAGTGACAGTAGGCTTAAAATGCAATTCCGTGATCTTGGTTTGAATCTCGCCTTCAGTGAGAAGTGAATTTCCCGAATTATCTGAAGAAGTATTGAAAATCGTCATGCAGTTTTCTACAACCTATTTGTGAGAAAGGATTTTCATTGCTCCTTCAAGTAAAAACAAAATTGCATTTTGTTTTTAGAAATAGAAGACACGACACAACATAAAAAAAAAGATTTCTAAATACGAAAAGATTTTTGGAAAATTTTCTAGCGTTTTTCTCCTTTTTCTTTTGGGGGACACTGCCCCTCCCCTCATTGCGCCACTACGTTCAACCATCTCATTAAAAGTAAGTAGTAATATAATTATATCATATTATTTATTTGTTTAATAAAAATTAAAACTTTGTTCAATGATGATACACTTTTAATCGTTTACTTCCAATTTAATTAATTATGTATTCAAAACATACTTTTAGATTTATTATTTTACGAGTATAAATGGCATAGTTTTTCCCAAATGTTGGTAATCCCCACGTAGGTTTTTAAACAAATTACACAATTTAGTGGTCCGTAGAATTTCTTATGCATTTTACTTGTCCTTGGGTTTGGAAAGGTTAAGAAACACTGCTCTAATACATACACTTCGCAAAGATTAACTGTAATCTTCTGTCCATTTGTATTTTTGCAAGAGAATGAGATCCAAAAAAAAAAAGTTTCGTACCCCTATCCCAATTAATGTCACTCACGTTCTTTTGTAAGTCCGTTATAAAGTTCATTATGACATGATTGCAATCCGGCCTTCCCAAACAGAGGACAGATCACATTCGATAAAGATGAATCAATATATTAAACAAAACCGAATTATTTGCCTAGAGATTCATTTCAGTTTTCAAACAAATCTACATAAATAAATAATTCGGAAAATCAGAATACATAAAATTCAATAAAAACAATAATCAAAAAAAACGTTCAATTCTGAAAGTGTTTTCCCATTTTCAATGACAAAAAAACATTAATATAGAATATTGAACTGCGCAGAATCGCCTCCTTAAAAGCTGGCGTGTCCACTAATTGATGGTAGTACACAAAGTGGACATATATTAACAAGAATTTCTTTCCAAAGCCTTAAAAGTGCTCTTTGCGCTAGACATTGATCGCATTAGAGTTTCTTATACGCAGCTGATAGTAAGACTCTCTACAGCCGAATTTCTCTCACTGTTTATCCGTATTACATCCTGTTTTGTTTTTTTGTTGTTGTTGTTTTTTTCAGCATGAATCCAACTTTAAAGGAGTTCCGTATGATGTTGTTGTTTCAAACTATTTTAGGAATTTCTTTCGTCGAAGGAGTAACTAGAAGTAGCTTAGCTAATATTCGGGTAAGAATAAGAAGCTTTCGTACCTTTTATTCTCTGCTGTCTTTCGTTTTCATATATGTAATCTGTTCAGGTTTATTGATTAACAGTTGGAACAATTCCCACATTAGAAGCATGGATGATATTATTAATGTTGTGAACATATCATCTGGCTTATTCGATGCCCTTTTCCAGCGAATTCTTATGTTGATCAAATCGTGGAAGTTAGTTCATCTTATTCAAGAATGCTTGATTTTAGATAAGTGTTTGATTACAGTCTCTGGACATTCCAAGTTTTTGTACCTGGCCACTGCACATATCGTTATTTTTGGCATATTCTTCATTCTGATGAGTTTCTTTTTCAGTTATGATTCCTTTGATTACTTGTACTCATATTTAGGAGAATCTACCATGGATAAAATTTCTTCTTTGCCTGGATTAAAATGGCTCATGATAATTGCTGGCGGTATAGCAGGTCTTCTTTATCAAAGTGTCAGCTTAAATATCCCGATCTGCATAATTATGTTTTCTGTGTTTTTCGATCGTATGTTCAAGTCCATTAATAAAGAGATTTCCAATATAATCAGATATCCCTCCGAATTTTATGCGGAACATTTAGAGAAGCAAAGAACTCAATATGTTAAATGTTGCCAGCTTATTAGAAAAACAGAAGATGCCCTTTCTCCGGGAATATTTGCTTTCTTCGCTGAACAGACAGCGTTTTGCTGCTTCACTGGCTACCACCTGTTTAGAGTTCCAGTCTTCTCCTTAAAGATATTTTTGTTTGCTGATTTAATTATCAAGTCTCTTCTTATGTTTTTATGCGCCAAAGCAGTGGAAAAGGTTAAAAAACAGGTGAGAATTGATCATTGAATTTTTTTATAACTTATAATGAGCATAATTCTAAATGCAATTAAGCTGTTTAATCCCACCAAGTAAATACTTACCTCTCCGCAGTAATTAATATTTAAAAGTGTGTTCTTTTATATTTAAGGCATGACTATTTTCTTCATAATTAAACTATTTAAATAATAATTACGTGAACATAATGGTTTTTTTTGTAAAGTTGTTGGTTTCATTGGGTTCGATTATTTTCTTTACATCTGCATTCTTTTGCTGTTATGATAATTAATTCTGACCTAATGTGACAGAGTAGGTTGTATAATCAATTAAATGATTTTAATGATCGCATTTATGTTAAAAAACTTAAATGAGACATTAATGTAGATAATGTATTAATAGAATCACATTTAAATAATTATTTTATGGCGTGCAAATATCATCAGCATCATTTTGTGCGATCTATGGAGGGCAATTCATTGATTTAATGAATTGCCCTGCTTTAATGAACTACTTTCCCTAAAATTGAATCTTATATCGCGTATGGCAATTTTGTTAAAAATAGTATTTTTTTTTAATAAAAAAAAATGTACTTCTTTGACTAGCTCTTCTTTATCAGTAATGAAACTGCGCATCCTTGCTCCGTTTGTTTATATGGTGACCAATTTAACGGGAAGGTGATAACGACCTTTAACGGGAAATTAAAAGTCGATAAAGCCGTTCTTTCAAATACGCAAAAGGTAATAAAAGACGTTTGCCATCTTTTGCTTCCTCAGAAAGACTTTTTTTTGTGTAGTCTGAAGATGACAACGCTGTAAATTTATATATATATATATGTAGAAAGATTTTTACCTTGGGTATTATATGTTAAAGATACCAAGCTATTTTAAACCTTTTAAACCTGGTTTTAATCCATTTCCCAAGTAAGCAAACAGACAAATAAGTCAAGTTTGCGCCTGCAAGTAGTGCAAGTCTTAGGCAACTCGTGGTAAATGTGGAATAAGCTCTGATCACTATTCTTAATAATTACCCTTAATGCAAAGCACATCTCCTTGAGGATATGTATGATGCTATGCATTAAGGGCAAGGGGTCACTACCCAGACCGGTTTCGACCTCTATTGAGGTTTCATCAGTGGGAGCCAGGCTAGAAATACCAAGGTTAAGTAATACAGAGCTTATAAGTATTTTAACAAAAATCTCATCCTGATATTTTTATTTAATAAGGTCAAAGCACCTTATGGTAACTTGTTTTGGTAAAATACTTATAAGCTCTGTATTACTTAACCTCGGTATTTCTAAACCTGGCTCCCACTGATGAGACCTCAATACAGGTCAAAACTGGTCTGGGTAGTGGCCCCTTGCCTTTAATGCATACCAGCATACATCTCCTCAAGGAGATGTGCTTTGCATTAAGGGTAATTATTAAAAATGGTGATCAGAGCTTATTCCACCTTTACCACGAGTTGCCTAAGGCTTGCACTACTTTGCGGATCACCCAGACTTGCACTACTTGCAGGCGCAAAATTGACTTACTTGTCTGTTTGCTTACTTGGGAAATGGATTAAAATCCAGGTTTAAAATAGCTTGGTATCTTTATGATATATATATTTAGAAAGATATTTAATGACTAAAAAACTGAGAATTAAATAAAAGCTTTAATGATAAAAAACACAACTAGTTTTGGCTTTTTACTGCCTTCATCAGGTATCTTTTTAGGAAGAGGAAACAATAATAAAAACTGAAGATTCTAAAAAACTGAGAAGCACAGATAAATTGCAGTACATAATTGAAATAAAAACGTTGTATTAACATTCAATTTGTTTTATTTTATGTGCCGTTGTTTGTTGTATGCGTGGTAGTAGACTCTCGAGAACGCCAGTACTAAATAAGCAGTATGGCTATCAGGGATGTTATAGCTTAAATTGTTATTCAAATGTTCAGGATTAATGACAATATCCCTGGATTCCACTATCTTTCTTTCAAATTCATCATGGCAGCGGTAAATGTTTTCAGATCTATCCCAGGAAATTGAATGACTTTGCAAATCATCATGAGGATTGTTAGAGAAGAGAATATGGCAGGATAAGGCACTAGCATGTGATCTTTTATAGGAGAGGTCTCTTTTATGTTCCTCCATACGAAGTTCAATAGACTTATTAGTTTGACCATAATAAGGAACATTACAGTCACACCATACTTTATATACACCAGGATATTTCAGATTGTGATGCTTAAGCTTAGGATGGCTTATAAGAGATCGGCTTTTTGGAAGTGTAGTAAATAACGTCCTGATGTTGAACTTCTTAAGGACTTTAGCCAATTTTTGGGAGACCGAATTGGTGTACGGGATTGCGGTGCTACCTTTAAAATTGGTAGTTTCTGTATCGCAGTGCCTAGGAGGATCTATAAGAAATTTCGTAATGTTTTTTTTTATAATATCCATTTCGTTCAAAGACATGTGAGAGATGATTAATTTCTTTTTGAAGTTCATCTGGATCGTTTAAAAGAGAGCGTGCTCTGTGTCCCAAGGTAGAAATAGTTCCGAGTTTTTGTGGTGGAAAATAACGAGAAAGATTGTGAACATATCTATTAGTATGCGTTGGTTTTTTGTACATGGAGATTCTAAATTTTCAAGAGCAGCGTGAGAGTTTTATATCCAGGAATGGTAGGGAGTTTTCATGTTCTAGTTCGGCTGTGAATTTTATTTGGATGTTGGTTATTGAGATGATGAAGAAAACCCATGAGAGAGTTTTTGCCGTGACTCCATATAATAAAAATGTCATCTACATAGCGCTTCCAAACTTTTGGTTTAAACGAAAAGGACGATATAGCTCTTGTTTTGAAGTCTTCAAGGCAAATATTCGCCAGAATAGGAGATAAAGGGTTCCCCATCGCCAATCCCTGGTTCTTTTTATATATGGTGTCTTGATATCGGAAGTAGCCAGATTGAACGCAATGCTTTAATAAAGCAAACCTTTTTTTGGATAATTTATCCTTTAGTAATATTAATACTTCTTCAGTTGGTACATTTGTAAATAATGAAATAATATCTAAACTGGCTATAATATCATTCTCGTTGATGGATATATCTTTTATATGTGACACAAAGTCTATGGTGTTGTTGATGAACGATGAAGACGTATTAAAAGACTTGAGGTATTTTGCAAGATGTTTTGAAAGCTTGTAGGCTGGAGAGTCAATACCTTCCACAATTGGGCGAAGAGAAATGTTTTCTTTATACATTTTCGGGACTCCATAAATACGTGGTATAAGCGGGTGTAGGAAGCGTAGAGAAAGACGTACATTGCGAGGAAGTTCAACTGTATTCTGTAGTAGATTGTTAGTACGGTTTTGTAGTTTACGTATTGGATCTTCCTGTAATATTGAATATGTGTCATTTTCAAGAAGTTGAAGCACCTTACTATGGTATTCTTCAGAATTGAGGATAACTGTGGCATTTCCTTTATCTGCCGATAAAATTATTATATTTCTGTTCTTTTTTAGATTTCTAATAGCTTGTCGTTCAGCTGAAGAAATGTTATCTGTTGGAGGTTTTGCATTATTAATAATAAAGATGGATTAAATACGAAGAAGTTTAGCCAAATGAGTAGGAAGAAGTGAAGTAGCTTTTTCCATTTTAGTAAGAAGAGATTCTTTTGGGAATAAATCTTGGTGAAGGAATGAAATTAAGGCCTTTGCTGAGAATATCTTTTTCGGCATCTGTAAGAATATGAGAGGATTTGTATTACCACTTTGTCTGGATTGATGCTGGCTTTTGAAATATCACATGTATTTTGTACTCTCTTGAGAGTCTCAAATTTCCTGATAAGAGTAATCTTATTATTATTTTGTATCTGAGTTGCTTGTGTTTCACTATTAGAAATATGACAGCTTAAATAAACTCATTTAATCTATCATTATCCAGAAACTGTTCAAGCTTTTCAATTAAAGATTTTTTTTTCGTTGAACAAAAAAGCCAGACTACTTTTTGTATTCGAAATTGTTTCACTGAGTAGGTCTAACTTGGCTTTCCGATAGATTCTTTTGGCGCATACAGTAGTTATATTTTCTTTAAATGAGATGAAGTTCGGGAAGACTGCATGAAATATACAACGTTTTAGGAATACTAACCTGTGGACGCTCAGTCCTATTTTCTTCAACGTTTTTTTTTTTAAGTTTCTTAAATTATTTAGAGATGCCTCATCATGTAGTCTATGTTTATTTTATCATTAAAGCTTTTAATTAATTCTCGGTTTTTTAGTCATTAAATATCTTTCTAAATGTATCAAAGTAACCGATTCAATGCTCATGAATACACACACACACACACATATATATATATATATATATATATATATATATATATATATATATATATATATATATATATATATATATATATATATATATATATATATATATATATATATATATGTGAAAGAATGATCATTGACTCGGTTAACATACATATTTTTTAAAAAGAATTGAATGATCAAAACCGAGATTAAAACACTAGCTTCTGTTTGTAACAGCCTAATTTGTCTATCTGCCGATTTTTGGGCAGACAGACAAATCTGTCGAATTGCGTATGGAAGAAGAACACATGAGGGACATTAATTACAAGAGACAGAGAGCCAGTGCATTATCAAGTCATAACCTTTTCTCGGCTAATCCTAATGATGAAAGCCAAAGTCAGACAGTCTGCTGGGAAAAATCTACTAACATCTGCAGTTGCAATGATGAACTAGAGAGAAAAATCGTGGAATCTAGGGAAATCATCTTCAATCCTCTTCATCTAAATAATAACTTGAGCTACAACCTCCCAGATTGTCATTCAGCTGTAATCATGTACTGGCGTTCACGAGATGCTACTAGCACGCACTTTCCCAACAATACAACAAACGAAAGAACAGCTTTAAATACAACCACGATGTTTTAATGTCAATTATGTATAGAGACTCTCTATGTTGTTCATTGTTTATTTAAGCTTCAGTGTTTTAGTGTTTTTTTTTTCTTTCTTTTATAACCTCACCTGATGAAGGCTGTTACAAGCCGAAACTAGTCGCGTTTTAATATTAAAACCTTTTTACTTAAATCTCGGTTCTGGTCATTCAATTCTTTTTTAAACACACACACACACACACACACACACACACACACACACACACACACACACACACACACACACACACACACACACACACACACACACACACACACACACACACAAGCACGCACGCACGCCATCCGTTTATTGTACCATCTGTTTTAACTCTTATGATGTATTTTATCTTTTATCGTCTATTTATTCTCTCTCTGTGCTCTCATTCCACCATCAGTTTACAACAAAGTTCAATCATTTAATCTTTCATGTCTTTAGTCATTCACTGCTTATCATTTCAAGTTTCAATTCATGCTTTGCCTATTCGTGTATACTGGTGGTTTGTATTCTCTTTTGAATTGTAAATACTTATTCTTTTACCTGTTTACAACACAATTCGATTCATTTTCTATCCTATAAATTGTTAGTGAATGACAATAGAAGAATGAAGTAATATTAAATGCCACATCCAGTATTGGCCGAATGTATGGTTGTTATAGTTAAAAATATACGAGTATTATGACCATTTCAATTTTAATTTCTGTATTTACTTTTAGCACGTATTTCATTTTATCACTGTCATGTTTTAATCACTAAACTACAGGATTCAACCCAACAGGATTCACAGAGCTTGGGGAATTTCTAAACATAGTAAGCTCGTTATTAAATTTACTGCACATATTTCTGAGTACTGTATGTTTCATCAATACCAAAAAAAAAAAAAAAGTGCCAATTGGACAGATTTTATACAGGGAGGCCATAAAATACCTTTTCCTATTTGGAGGCATTTGTAGCTAAAACCAATAAACGGAATGAGACCAAATTTTATATTGAGACTTTTGAAGGCATGGAGATTTCCGCGATAAAAAAAATTTAGTACTAAAAGTCGCCGATAGGGGAAATTTTGCGGCTGGCGGAGCCGAATACAAGCGGATAATTACATTAAAAGCAGATAAAATGGAATAATAGCATTTCGACGGTGTAAGCGACAACTACGTTACTCATTCGAGCTAGATATGTGACGCGTTACAATGATAATAATAATAATAATAATAATTAAACTAAAACAACAACTTAGAATCGAACTTGGTAAGATTTTTCTTTCGTCGCCTAGCGCTATGGTTACAAACACCATTTCCTCAAAACCACACAACCCATGACTTTTAACTTTTCATAGCACTATTTGTGTAATGTTTTGTTTCGTTTTTGTGTTGAAATGAGCTTTATTTATTTTCTCACCAGTTTCAAGGATATTTCAAGCATACCTTTGTATACATTCCATTAACTTTCAAATCAAAGAATACTCGTATATGATCCAACTGTGCTGGCAATTACGACATGTGGAAAACCAGTTTTATTTGGCTATATCACGCAACGAGACTACAGTGTAGAACGGGCACGATACTAGACACTTGACTATCACGGATGCAAAAGTTGACGCGGCATAAGAAAGAAACATTCTAGTAGTTTGGTCTATATTACAAAATCTTAGCGCACGTTGCTGAAGAAGAAATAATATCCAAAAATGTTTAATCGGCCTTGCTCATCATAAAGATGTGCTTCTAGGATGCAGTTGAGGTGTATGAAAAGGAATTATCACTCTTTATTTCTTACCCGCTGTATTAAAAGTGCATTAAACAGTTTCGGACAGCACGTAAAATAAAGAAAATCAAATATTTATTGAGAGAGAGAGAGAGAGAGAGAGAGAGTCGGGGTATAAGCGAAAGATGGAACAAATCTCCTACGTGTCTTTTCTGTGATTATTTGTAATGATTACAGAAAAGACATGAAGTAATATGTTGATAACTGTTTACAAATTATGATCGAATCACCAACTTCTGCTGTCAATGTGTTGCGTGTATAAATTGAAAATGTTCTTCTGTTAGGTTTGCCTGCTTTAAGGGAGAAAGTCCCGCCCACCTCGTTGTGAAACAAGCTGACTGACCTCCAGCTGAACACGAAACCCTTATAAAAAGGGTTTTCGATCCCTAGATAGGACCCGAATCCAGGTCATTCAAACCAAAAGCACCTTGGATTCCAATTTCGATTCCAACGAAGGATTTCTTAAGAAAATAAGAGATTAGCTGTTGTACGTCTTGTCATGTAGATGGAAGAACAGTCGAAAAGAATTGATTACGTGATTCACGTTGTTACAAATTGGTGAGAATACCTGAAAAAAGACATAACATGGTCATAACAAAATGAACCCCAGACATTCTATTGAGCAGGATGGCCATCTGGACATAAGTTAAAATTAGGATTTTTCTGAAATAAATCTTTGGTTAAAAACTTAACAATAACAGCCATGGAAAGCACCACTTAAAATTACAGTGATATTGAGAATAAAAAATGTCCAATAAAAATAACAAAAATAATAAAGAATCATAAGCATTAAATATAATGAAAGTAATAAACAAGAAATGCAATCAAGAAAGTACAAAAATCCATACAAACAAACACTTATGCATTCTCCCACCAGTATGTTCTTATCATAAACATAAATGATATCCAACACCAGTTACAAATAACTGAATCCGATATATTCAGAACCAGTTCATCTGGTAGCTGACTTCAGCGACGACTATCCTCTTACACTATTCGAACTGAACTGTTGATGTGTCTTCCCAATACAAGACCGGCACATATGTGTTCGTCACAGGTGACAGTCCATGCTATAGAATAACAAGAGTAATTTTTACACCTAATTACTTAAAGAGTTAGTTTGGTTTCGTATAATGACACAACGGCCGTGAGTCCCTTTTACGGGAAGGTACGTCACCATCTCAATCCCCCCAAATTTTATCCGGGCTCGGAACCGTCATAGCTGACGAATCAGGCTTATGGCTGGGTCGGCATTATTGACTGTAATCCGTGTGTGTTCACGGGTCCGCTTTGCCTGCTTGCGGAAACGCGAACACACACTTTTTTCTCCCAGATAAACTGGCAGAAAAAACTCTGCTGGGCACGCGGAAGACCGGCTAACTTGGCGTCTGAGGAAAAGCTCCTCACGTCTCCGACGAGAATCGAACCTCGGACACTCCTTCCCCAGGCATATGATTGCGAAGCACACAGCCACTAGGATAACCGCGCGGACTAAACTAAACCAACTTAAAGAGTGAAGTCATTCCTTGTGGAGCTCAATGTTCCAACTCACACTAGAGTACCCAATGGCTGTGAATTTTCCATTTTCACCCACCGCTGTATTCTGTATATTGTTACTAACCTTCTCTCACTAACTTTAAATCTCGTCTGTAGTTTGGTGATAGCGGTACCCTTCATTCCATCTTCTTCTTCTTCTTCTTCTTTATTTCATCAATCCTGTATACTGAAATGTATTTCAAAATTCAAGATCTTCCATACCCATTATCCAAAACACTAATATTTTTGGCATTTTCCAGTCAAGTTATTAGTGAACTTCACCGTTACCAAAACACATAATACCGTTTTATTTTTCGTAAGAAAGATCTCAGTTCACTTCACTTTCTCTTCATTTTGTGTTAATATTTAAATCTTCAATAATTATCATTTTATTTCTACATTCATTTACATCTCTTGACGTTCGGGATACAATTACATCGCAATTCTTAGCTACAAAAAGAAGGGGAAAAAAGCTATATATATATATACACACACACACACACACACACATTATTATAATTCATTTTTTACTCGGTGGGAAATATTATTAAAAAGTTTTAATGAATGATACCGAGAGATAAAGAGCTGACATGGTTTATTTAAAAAGATAACACTAGTTTACTAGTTTCCTTGAATTGGACAGTAGCGTGTTTGAAAACAATATGCGAGCTTGAGTTCCAAATAAACGTAGATTACGCTCTGTCACGAGTGCGTCAATACTGAAAGAGGAAACGTGTGCGTCAGAGAGATTAAAACTTAGGCTGTTGTTGATATGGGAAGAAGAGAGAAAGATTCGACAATATTTCTCTCGAGCTCATCGTAGCACACATGGATGTTAGAATTTTTAGTCCAGTTCACAATGTATCATTGTGGACTATCGGACTATCGGTATCAGATTAAAACTTTTTAATATATATATATATATATATATATATATATATATATATATATATATATATATATATATACATTAAGGATACCAAGTAATTTTATAGACTTGGTTTTTTATTCCTTTTCCCAAGTAAGCAAAACAGTTAAGTTTGCGCGTGAACGTAGTTCAAGTCTAAAGGTAGTACAACACCAGGGCAACTCGTTGTATAGGTGATTAAAGCTCTGATCACTATTCTTAGTATTTCCCATAATGTAAAACACATCTCACTAAGAGATATATAATGTTATACATTATGGGTCACAACCCAGACCGTTTTCAACCTTTTTTTAGCAAAAACCTTGGTATTTCAGGGTCTAGCTACTCACTCAGGAGACATCAAAAAAGGTTGAAAACAGTCTGGGTAGTGACTCCCCCACACCCATAATGTATAACAGTATACATCTCTTAGTGTGATGAGTTTTACATTATGGGAAATACTAAGAATACTAAGAAATAATATAATAAAATATAATATATATATATATATATATATAATATATATATATATATATATATATATATATATATATATATATATATATATATATATATATATATATATATATATATATATATATATACTAAGGGGGCTCTTCCCCCCCCCCTTGCGCCTATGGCGCCCAACCCCCCCCCCCCGAGTTCCGGGTTAGTAAGCCAATAAGCCGGTGGAAAAAAACATGATATATATATATATATATTCTTGATCTTTTACTCGGTTGTAATGATACATTTTAGAGAATAAATTTTAAATGACTTTAAACCGAGATAAAATAATTAATTTTAATGATAATGATACAACTAGTTTCAGCCTTTTACAGCGTTCTTCAGGTATCCACTAAACACAGAACACAGTAATATAAAATTGAAGTTACAAAAAACTGAGAATTACAGGCAAAAAAAAACATGTCATATCTTTATCTCTCGGTATCACTCATTAAAGATTTTTAATATGTATATATATATTTTTTTCCCTTCTTTCTTTAATAAAAACTTTAAGTTTTTATTACTGTGTTCTACCGTTAGTGGATACCTGAAGAACGCTGTAAAAGGCTGAAACTAGTTGTATCTTTATCATTAAAATTTAATATTTTATCTCGGTTTAAAGTCATTTAAAATTTATTCTCTAAAAAATATTATATACATATATATATATATATAATTATATATATTTATATATATATATATAATTATATATATAGATAATTCTTATATAGCTCTCTGCATTAGAACACTAATATTAAATAGGGAATGTTGCACAAAGTCTTAGAATACTTGGTGCTGTCCAGAAAAAGGACAGCACCAATATAGGGCAATCAATTTAATTAATGACCATTTTTTTCACAGACTTCTATTCACTTTAATCATAAAAGTTGTCTTTTCTCTAGATAATATCAAGAGAGCTATTTCATCACACTACATTGGAAGCTTGAAAAAATCAGAGAAGCAAGTTTTGTGCAAACTCCTTAAGCAGTTTAGTTTCAAACCTATCTAACAAACTTCGCATCTTATTTTATTCAATGTATCTTTCAGCACTCCTCCCTTTTATGCAATTATTACTGTCTCCAGGTATTCAAGAAATGTACATTAATTTGTTTCTTTTTTCTTTATATATATATATATATATATATATATATATATATATATATATATATATATATATATATATATATATATATATATATATATATATATATATCCAGAAAGAAAGAGACAGAGAGAGAGAGAGAGAGATTTTCTATTCAGCAAACGTAATTTGTTTAGTGTAGAAGAGGAGATAATTGTGCAAATGTTCATGCCAAGAAAGACTGGGAATAATTTCTCAACATAGAAATATCCTTATGTTTGGAGATTTTAAGTTTTCGAAATATAAAGCTGGAAACACGAGGATTATAATAATAATAATAATAATAATAATAATAATAATAAACGTTGAGAAGTTATAAAGCGTTATCAGAATCTACGAAAGAACAGTTTTGAAACCATAAATACGATTATAGAAGAGGATATGTTAAAGCACGTTTTTGCTTTCTACAATTCTGTTTCTTGGATATGATAAGTGTGCATAGTGTATTTATTAAAAGAAAATCCGTGGATGACAGTCGTTGTCAAATGCAGTACGTCGATGCTATATAGGAGAAGGAAAAGAATATGAAAAGAAAAATGCTGTGCTGAACAACAGCTTGAATTGCAAAGACCGAGGATATTGATCCATTTGACATAATTTGCATCCGGAAGTCAGAAAGCAGACCATCAGTTCTGAATGAGACTGACCTTTCAGGTAACGATGCAACGAAATATAAATTACAAAACGAAGTGCAAGAAAAGTCGAACTAAAGGAAGTCAATAGTTTTTCAACCCGTTTAGACATTATGCAAATATTATCTTTTAGTCCCTGCATAAACCAAAACTTTGTCCCGTTTGGCATTCCCCTAATGCCAAACAACAAGTGAATTGATGAGAGTGGATCTATTACTTCCAATGGAAATTAAATCAATATTAGATTACAATCGGAATTGCCAGAGGTGGGAAAAAACAACACGTCCTGTAAACTGAGAATGGATTAATGAAAATTGGTGAGAAAGAGATTGGGTGTTTCAAAAATGGTGAAGATTATTTGGTTTCATCAGCCATTGGACTCAATGTATGTGCAATGGCTGGTGAAAGAAAATGCTCCCGCTTCCCTACCTGCGATCAGTATAGTTGGAAAAGAAAAGCCGTTTAAAGTTGCGAATATGAAAATCTCAAATGACTTCTCTTAGAAAAGTTCAACTGGAAAAAATTAACTTGAAAGAATGTTTGGTAATATAATGAAAGTTAAATTCAATACGAACATGACAGACTGAAGCAAAGAAATTTTTAGCCAAGTAATTTCAAAAGGAAGGGGTGCATCATAATTTGATATGATATGTGTACTATTACAATTTTAATATTATCCTTTGTGACAGAGACGAAATATCAGGCCTGTTCAACCTGTTATTAATTATTCTCTCTGTACCTTATTCATTACATTCAGTTTGTTATGAGTTTAAATTAATATTTATGGGGAAAATGATTTAGAATACAGATTTTAATTCTTTCAGTTTCCGTTTTCAAATAAATACGTATATGTATATATATGCAACTGATAAGAACATAGACTTTAAAAAAAATAATAAAATGCCATTTTTGAAATCACAAAAGAACCTTCTAGAAATTGATTCTCATTTTGTCAGAGAGAATAAATACATCGGTGTCTTCTAAATTACACCTACTGAAGAGAAAATGAAAGAGATTTAGTCAATAAGAATGGATCTATTACTTTCATATTTCAGAATTATGTTTCCCGATTTAAAATAACATAAAACGAAAACGAAAAAACCTTTAATAAAGAATATTCAACTGCGCAGAGTCAGTTTAAAAGCTAGCGTATCCTCTCATTGCTACAATATCAACGGGTACCCTCCTCTTATATTAACACGGATTTCTTTGCAAAACCTTTAAAGTGTTCTTTGTGCAACACGTCGATCGAATCAGTGTTCTATACACGCAGCTAACAACAACATTCTCTACAATAGGACTTCAGCTGTCATTTTTACATCCATAATAAATCTTGCTATAGTGGCTACGCTAGAATGAATGCAACTTTAAAGGAGTTCCGTATGATGTTGTTGTTTCAAACTCTCGTAGGAATTTCTTTTATTGAAGGAGTTAAGAGCGATAACTTTGATAATGTTCGGGTGAGAATATTAAGCCTTCGTACTTGTTATTCTCTGCTATCTTTATTTTTCATATATATGAACTTTTCTGGTTTATTGATTAACAGTTGGAACAATTCCCACATTAGAAGCATGGATGATATTATTAATGTTGTGAACATATCATCCGGCTTATTCGATGCCCTTTTTCAGCGAATTCTAATGATGATTAGATCGCGGAGGTTACTTAATTTTATTCAAAAATGCTTGGTTTTAGAGAAGTCTTCGATCACAGTCTCCGGGCATTCCAAGTTTTTATACATGACCATTGCTTATTTCGTTACCGTTAATATGTTCTTCTTTCTGATGAGCTTCTATTTAACTTATTACTCCTTTGATTCCTTGTTCTCATATTTAGGAGAATCTACCATGGATAAAATTTCTTCTTTGCCTGGATTGAAATGGTTCATGATAATTGCTGGCTCTATAGCAGGTGTGCTTTATCAGAGTGTCAGTTTAAATATCCCGATCTGCATAATAATGAGTTCTCTGTTTTTTGATCGTGTTTTCAAGTCCATCAATAAAGAAATTTCCAATATGAACAGATATCCCTCCGAGTTTTATGCGGAACATTTAGAGAAGCAAAGAACTGAATATGTTAAATGTTGCCAGCTTATTAGAAAAACAGAAGATGCCCTTTCTCCGGGAATATTTGCTTTCTTTACTGAACAGACAGCGTTTTGCTGCTTCACTGGCTACTACCTGTTTAGAATTCCACTCTTCTCAGTGAGGTTGTTTTTGTTTGTGTGCTTAATATTGAAGTTTCTTCTTATGCTTTTACCCGCCAAAGCAATGGAAAAGGTCAAACAACAGGTTAGAACTCATCTCAAATATTTATATTTTCATAATTTATAGTTAACTTAATAATAAATATAATTAAATCTGTTTATTATACCAAGAAAATATTACTTCTCATTTTTATCTTTAATAATTAATATTTAAATTTTCAAGCTTTTTTTTAAATATAAACTGATCATTATTTGCATTATTAACCCACATTTAAATAATAATTAACTTAAAATCCGTTATATTGCTTCATATTAGTTAAATTCCATAGCCCGCCAACAGTACAAATATACTATAGGTTTGCTAATAACATTTAAAAACATCTAATAACATTTTACCATTTAAAAAAAAAAGTTGAGCAGTTTTATTGACATCTTGATGCTTAGATCTTATGACAATTTATCCATTTCATATTATTTGCGCCAATGTATGATCACTTTTTTAATGAATGTGTTAATCTCACAGTTAACCATAAATAAGCCATAATGGAGAGACTTATCAATATTAACAGAATTACATTTAAATTATCATGCTTAGTTTATGGCATAGAAATATTATCAGCATTTATTCTGTGCAACGCATGGAGGGTAGGGCTTTAATTTAATGAAGTTCACTTCCATAACATTGAAAGCTTATACTGCACAAAGTGTACTTTTATTTTATTTTTTGGCTAGCTCTTCCTTACTAGTAACCAGAATTGGTACTTGTTCTAATTGTTTAAATGGTGACTAATTTAATGAAAAAGATAGTAAAAGACGTTGTCCTGAAAAAGAGAAAGGTAGTAAAACGATTCTACTACTTTTTACTTACTCAGGAGGTCTCTTTTTTGTGTTCAAGACGACGCCATGCATGAAATGCAACACAGAAAAAAAATCTGGCACCTATTTGGCGATCCGTTTTATTTTTTTTATTATCTATTTATCAACCATTTTATCATATATTTTATATGTAATATATTGTTCATCTATTTTATATTTCATCATTTATTTATCATATTTTGTCCCATAAAATAAGTTCGTTTTCCTTAATGAATTTTAAATACGCTTGTTCTTTTATCTGTCTACAACTCGATTCAGTTCACTACTCGTATTATACATTGTTCCTGAATGGTAATAGTGGAACAAAGAAACATTACATTTTACTTTCAGTATTGGGTATTTATGACAGGCCTATTTTAATTTCTAGATTTAATTTTAGCACCTATTTGTAGTACGAACTTTGGACGGTTTTTCTCTGGGAAGCCTAGCACAACAGATACATATATTATTTACACAGGACCACACAAATTATTACTTCATGACTTTTAAATTTTCATAACACTATTTTGGTAATGTTTCTTTGTTTTGTTTTCCAGGTTTCGACTTAATCTCTGTTACTTTTCTTCCCTACCTTAAGAATAGGTCATGCATAAATTTCATTTTTACCACACTTCATCGTATTAGAATGAAAGTCTATATTATCCTACCAGGCTGACAATATGGAAAACCAGGTTAATTTGATCGTACTAACACACTGGATATGTTCACTAGGCACAACATATATGAGTTCGAATGATGATGTGTAATAAAAAGAACTGTTCCTATATGCTTGTATACTTTACTGTCGGTTTCAAAACACTGAACTGCACTTTGATGAGGGAGATATATCCTAGTTTTTAATCAATTTAGATCATCGAAACTTTGCTATCCAGCTTATCAGGTATAAGAAACGAAAGTGTGGCTATCTCTTTTTCATAACACCGTTTTATAATATTTCTTTTTTTCGTGTTTCGGCATGATCCTTGTCTATTTTCTCACCAACTTTAAGGATAGTTCAAGCAGAACGTTGATTTTTCTCACTTCATTAATTTTCCAATGAAAGAATATATGCTCTAACTGGGTTAGCAAAATTAGACGTGGAAAACAAGACTAATTTGGTTGAATCTGGTGACGAAACAATTCATATTCTTCGACTGGATTCGAAAGCTGATGTGTAACGCTACCCCCTTTGATCTATATTTGAAAATAAAAAACGCACATTAAAGAAGAAGCGATTATGTCCAAGTTTGATTCATTACAACTTCTCTTGACTGCATTTCGGCTGCAGGAAAAATCTTAAATATCAGTCGTAATATGCTGTATGTAATAAATGTAGCAAGTATGGAGTTGCTTCTTTCTTTGTTTCTTCTATTGTTATAAATAGCTTTGATCATTGCTTGATTCGTTTTTCTGCAATACTATTTAGACTGTGTTCAGAATTATTTATGAACCTGATTCACCGTTAGTGAAAATAAACATCTAATCGGAGTAGTATGTCAATAAACAACCACACTGATTTTTTTCAGATAAATAGATTGTTTGCTTAAAATTAAAGATTTTAATATAATTTCCTAGAATGAATCGTTTTTATCCAACCGTGGTGGAAAACGTGGCAGAATGACTCTAGTATAAACTATACACTTACAACTCACGGACCAAGAATGTGTATACGACTAGATAAAGTTTGATAAATCACATGAAATACACGGCTTGGAATGAAGTCAGTGGACGCTAGTGTGAGAAACAAACAGCCATGCTGCCCAGCTTAATAAGATGTAGGAACTCCTTTCGCAGAGGTGACAGCAATCCTACAGAGCATATTCTCCACAAGCGCACGATAGCGATCAGTGAGAATTTTGGACCACTCTTTCTGTAGGCATGTGAGGTTTTGGAATTCTGTGGAACGGAGGTCCCGTGAGCTCACCAGATGCTCATTTCATCCGACACATGCTAAATAGGGTTGAAATAAGGATTCTGTGGAGGCAGTCAAGTGTGGTGACGTTCATGTCCATAAATCACTTGGTTACAGAGGCTTTATGATACAGTGCATTGTCTTGCTGAAAGAGACAACGGTCAGCTCAGTAGATACACCACATAGTAGGAATCATTGTCCAGTAGGTTCAGATACATCTCCGTGTTTAGTGTTCGTTGCACCACAAACAGAGATCCAAGGTAAAACGAGGAATGAAAAACAGAACCCTCCCCTGCCACCACCACCACCTCCGAATTCCATAGTTGATGTTACGCACTCTTGTAAGAGACGCTGCATATTGGTTCAGGTAATGTGATGTTTACAACTTGAAATGTCACAACATAGAAACCCATGTTGTGACACTCGATTATGAATTTTTTTGTGTGCAGCTTCGTGATCCAGGCGCTGCCTGGAATTTCGCTTTCAACGGCCAATGAATGGCGGATTTTGGATATTACGGTCACTTTCGGCGAGCGTGACGGGACATCCACTGCACTTACAGTAGAATCCCTGCGCTTTCATCTCAGTATGGTATCACTGATTGTTGACCTGGAATGGCCACTATTTCGACATTTTGTCGAACAGATAGGCCTAACTCGTTACATGGGGCGATGCACCATTTGCATAGTAGTGTCCGTTGACATTTTTTCCAAGCAGTTAATAAGAAAATTATTAATATTATGGGGAAGTAATTGTAAAGGTAGGGTTATTAAGCTTTTATCCAAAACTTGGATAATTAGAAATAGAAGACGAGATGAAAGAGGTCAAATATTTGATACAGTTCTTTAAGGAAAACAAATTAGGCATCGTGAATACAATTCCATCATCCAACAAAAATTACTACACCTAGAGAATTCCAGAAATACTCACAGAAAATTAAATAGATTATATAGCGGTTTGAGACATATTTAAGAATTGCATAAAAATGAAAGAAAACGTATCCAGAAACAACCATCAAGTGAAATAAGACTATTAAACTTTTTTTTATATAATGTTCGTCAAGTAGCATTATTTTATTGTCCTACATGTTTCGCCAATTTTTTTTTTACCGGCATCTTCAAGGAATACAAACTAGTAAGCTATATGAAGGTAACAGACTAGGTTATAACTGATGGTTCTAATTCATACAAAAAATTAGTATTGAACGAAACAATGGCGTGTCTCCTGAACGTGATTTACTCGTTATGGCTCATGATGTAATTGTCATGAAAGTTCATTTCTTTGATGTTTAATGATCTGATTAAAGCTTTCCAAATTTCCAAATGCCCTCAAGCGGTTGAGTATGCTCCTTATGTCTGCTGTGGGGTCTGTAATGAGGTGTCCATTTTTTATTGTTGAAGTAAGCCAGTGATTCTTCTATTCAGTTTCTGGAGAATATGTATCTGGTTACTGATTTTTTCAGATCGGGTTGCGGGACTTTAAGCGAATAGGTGGTATATTTTGGAGGTCCTCATGGATGGGTAAGTTGTTATTTCATATACATTTTATCCACTTCTGTTAGCGGCAGCTTTCCTCCTTACGTCTGGCGATATGATGTTACAGAGTGTTGGTAGTCACTCAACAGGTGTAAACTTTATTCAACTCCTGATAATTCTCATGGTATCGTTAAGTTGCTCATCGACCTTGCTGACATGGTGACTCGAATGCCACACTGTAGCACAGTATTCTGCAAAAGAGTACACTAGGGCATGGCGGCAGATTTTAAAGTGTTGGCTCCTGTCCCCCAGCCGGAACGCACACGCTTCTTGATGATATTATTCCTAGTTTTGAACTTTTGGCAGCCATTTTCCAGGTGTTTCCTGAATTATAGAGCGATCTAAGGCGACTCCGAGATATTTTGGGTTGAGGTTGTTCTTCAAAGTTTCTCCTTTGAAAGAAACTTTCAGCCTTTATCAGCCTGATATTGCTCAAGTGAAATGCGCTAACTTCAGCTTTAAAATGATTTTGGCCAAGACGCCATTTGGTGTAATAGTTTACAGAACTTCAAGGTCACAACTGAGCAATTTCTCGGCCTCTTTCAGGTGTTTGGTCTGAGTTGCCAACGCCAGATCGTTTCCGTATGCAAATTTTTGGGAAGAAGTTTGTGACATATAACTAATGTATAAATTAAAGAGGGTCGGAGCTAGCACACAGCCTTGTGGTAGTCCATTTTTAGTACTTTAATGGGACTGTTTCTACCATTTAGTTGCAGCTATCATACTTGTTCTTGAATTCAGTCAATTCAGTCACAATGCTTGCAAACACAACCTCCGATGGCAATCCATTCCAAACACGCACCACTACATGAGAGAAACATCTAGATCTACCTCCTCCCTTATTAACGGCATTCATTCTGGGCTTCCAAGGATGCCGTCATGTCCTTTCTCCAGTCTCGATAAAATCCAATATTCCATCAACTAAAATCTTGTATGACCATTTCAGAAGTATGCAAGACTTAATTATATCACCCCTCTTTCTCCTGTTTGCTAGTGTCTGCAGTCTTACAAATTCTTAATCTGTCTTCATAATCAGTATTCCAAACTCTTGATATCATTTTACCACTCGCCTTCACCAGTCACAACAGAAACCAGAAGACCAGACTTGCGCAATAGTCTATCCTCTTATTCACGGTAATATGGGGTCTTATTCTTATCAAGCCTTGTAAAAAGGCAAAATGAACTCTTTATTTTTGCACGTCAAAGTTCGTTTCACGTTGCAATTATCTTTTGAGTTTTATTTGCAATATTTTCTACATGATCCCTCAACTTTTATTTCCTATCTACTAACTCTCGAAGATCCCTAGCCTGATCACTTTCTTCAAGCATAATCCGGCCAATATAATATGACACTGTATATTAATCAGGCCAAATTGAGTGACTTTACATTACTGACATTGAACTGACATCCATTTTCCCATGCCCACAATTACAGCATATTTAAATCATTCTGCAAGTACTACATATCAGCAGCATTCCTAATTATCCTACCTATCTTTGCATCATCAGCAAGTAGCTGTATGTAGCATTTCATATCCATCCCAATCTCATTAATGTACAGATTGAATAACAGTGGACTAAGAACTGATCTTATATCCTATGCCTGTTGTAGTTATCATTGTAGTCATTCTCTGGTGGCAATGCCATGCCATCAGGGCACACTGATGGCATGGCAATGCCATGCCATCAGTATGCCCTGTAGGGCCCTCAAGGAAAGAACTTTTATTCCTTCTGCGTAAGCCCAAGCTGTTTTAATTCCTTATAGCTATCTGGGCTCCAACGCCATGTAAAGAAATGGTGGCTCTGGTAAACCTCGGAGTTGCCCCATGCTCCTCCAGTATCTTACTAACTAGATCTTGGTTATTCTTGTAATAGTTTACTTGATAGTTTACTTGTAACAGTGCAACAAAGATTCCCCACCTCTTGTGTTCTGCGGGTGCTGACTCATTTAAGGTACCTTGATAATGGGACCAGCCTTTAGCCCGCCTAAAGTCTTCTTGTATTAATGGGTTATAGAAAGCCTCTCTGCAGATAGAGGAAGACGATAGTTCTAACTTCGCGATTCTTGACAGCCGCAGCCGTGGGATCAGCCATATAAGTAATGGAACCCCGAGCCCACCATCCTACACCCTCGCGTGGAAATATGCAGTAGGGGTGTCAGGCAGCAGTCGGAGACATGATCTCACCGCTGAACGGATAGCCTTGTCCATTCGGGACAGTACCGAGATATATGTCCTACCAAGCACCAACTTGTGGTAAAAGCGAGATAGGAAATAATGAAAGGAGAAACAGTCATTGCTGGGGCTTGAGAGGAGCTTTCCTCAAAAAAGCGATCCCAGCTTCTAGGATAGAGGGGACAGAAAACCTTCCCTTTGGGGTGAACATGATACCGAGGTATCTCCACTCTTCCAGGATGTCAAAGCATGCAACGGCTTTCCGTGCAGGGACAACTGTATAGTCTCGACCTTAAGTTTCTTGTCACGACCAGAGGGGACAAGCGCTAAAGAGCAGGACTCCTCTACATTAAGAGAAAGGCCCGGTTAAGGAGTTCCTGCAAGCCTAACTTAGTAGAGGCTACGAGAATAAGATCGTCCGCAAAGGCCATAGCATTAAAGGAAGAAGCGCCTAGAGAGTAGCCTATATGGCTAGGAAGAGAGTGAAGAAACTCATCTATGACGCAGTTAAAGAAAAGGGGAGATAGAGGATCACCCTGGCGAACATCCCGCACTGCGGGGAATAGAAGTTGCACTGGACCCTGTAGTAATAGTGATGGAGCTATTCAAGTTATATAGCTCCATAATATAGGAAAGAAAGTGTTCTGGATATCCAATAATAGACAGCGCTCGAAGGAGTGCAGGAAGGGAGACGCTATCAAAGGACTTTTGGAGGTCCAGTGACACCATATATAGAGGCTTAAGGTGGCGTCGGGAATCAGAGAGAAGAGAAGAAAGAATATATATATTCTCGGCACAGCCGTCCAAAGGGACAAAAGCTCTCTGTCTATAATCATGCTGTATATGTTGCTGAAGTCGTTAACTAAGATTTTATGATAGAGTCTAAGTATCACAGGGGAGTTGGTAATAGGTCTAAAGTTTGATGCACGTTTCTTTCTTCGGAATGAAGATAGTTCTTGAAGCACGTAGGTATTGCTTTACTGGAAAGGAGAATGTTCACTAAATCTTGAAGAATCTTCAACGGCACCTTCCGAAGCTAGACGCAGTAAAGCCATCAGGTCCAGGGGCAGAGAAATTGGATGGAAGAGCTGCGCTTTAATCTCCTGGATGTAGACAGGCTGGTATATTTGAAGGGAAGGAATGGACCTCAATATCGTAGGTTGGTCATCATAATAAGGGAAGTGTGGAGGTATAGCAAAAATGACTGTACTCCGGAATTTAACAAAATCATTATATAAGTCTGCAAGAGGTGGAAGGGAAGCACCGTCAAGGATGATTTTGCCACATTGCCCTCTATTCTTTTTATAGACAGCCTGCATGACTGCATTGCATTATTACATCCCCCACATACCACCATTTGATATTTATCACTCAGCCACAAATATTCACGCTAATATTTTATAATCCAAACCCGTATTCGCCAATTTATGCAACTTTCTTCCATGAAGCAAGATAGTGATTTTCTCTCAACCCATTTCTGAATACGAGCTCTAAGAAACTTTTCCACAATTATGACCACCACTTCTGAGATACTGAAATTGGTCTTTGCACCACCCTTGTGTAATGAGATTGCCATATATTCCTTCCATTCCTGCGGAATCTTCTCTGGTCTGAGACTCAAATTATATAGCCTGATTAAAGGAATAGCCATTTCAGCTGAACGCTCGTTTATCACCCGTGCTGATATCCCACCAGTCCCTATCTGAATTCATATTCAGCTTAGGCAACAGCTCTATTACTTCCTCCTCATACACCTCAGTTTCTTCATCCACTAAAGAGGTAGCAGTGAACTCAATGTTGCGTACAGCAGGTTGATAGCTTTTAGCAAAATGGACACTCATTACTTGAACCACCTCACACCATGTTCATTCAGTAGAGTTATTCTTTCATGTTCATTCTTTATAGATGTTATATATCTATAGTATATTTTCTACGATCGGCTTTATTTTATTATGATGCATTTCTTCATCCGTAGCAACCGAGTGACCAGGTCTATAACAACACCCCACTATGTATTTGATCTTGTTAGATCCACCTCACACCGATGACTTCAAACTCACTGCCACATGAAAAACTGTTACAAGCTTTACAATCATGGATCTCAACACTAATTAGATTCAAGTCATTCGATATCATTAAGATCCCGTCCTCTCCTCTCTTATCCTGTCTAAAAATACTGTACCCTTTACACTCGATACTCTAATTCTGATAGCCAAGTCTCACTAATGCCTACAATGTGAGGTCCAAACATATTGACCAAAGCAAACAACTCTACCCCTTTGTTTCTGATACTCTTAGCATTCGTATACAGACATAATAAGCTACTCTCATGATCTTTTGTATACTGTTATCTGCAGTCTGTATGACATAGTTGGAATACTTGCAGATCTCTGTTCTTTTTAATACCTTATACATGTGGACATCTTTGCACAAGTTTGATGGTTCCGAATCGGACGAACACAAAGTCGAAATCGTTCTCTCCTCGTCAAAATTTCCATAACAAAGTCCATTCCCGTCATTAAGAGAGTTACATGACATTATCCCTCTTCTATATTTTCGCATATTTTTAATTTTTACTCAGGGAACACTTGAAGCTATACGACACTCATCAACAGCCTGTGTTATTATAGAGTCTTCATAACCAAATAACATTATTCACTTTACAATAAACGTTACTTTCCTGATTTTTGTTACTTACTTACTAACTTACCTGATTCCACTCTTTGTGTTTCTTATTCTGTTGCTTAATTTTCTTTTCCTCCCTATGTTCATTCAAACGCAGTTTCACTTTCTCTAATTCCCGCGTTGTTTCTCTAATAGTATGCTTTAACTTCGCTATTTTGGAGGTTAATTCTTTTTCGGTAACCTCTTCAATATCTTAATATCCTCGTTAGCGGGGCAAGCCTTCTTTTTTTCTCGATTTCGATGCTCTTCTTATCGTTATGTTTCTTGTGCGTTATTGGCGTTTAAAACTAGATTTAATAGCGTAATGTCTTAACAAGAATATGTATAAAACAATACAAACACTTAAAACACTAAAATCTACACTAATATACTATAAAATACTAATTTTCTTATGGAAAATCATAATAAAACTATAAATAGAAACATATAAAAATCACCACTTTTACAAGAGCGTTAAATTCACCGACCAATCACAATAAAGCCTCCAACTCAACTGAAAAATCCAACAAATGAATCGTCTGGAAAGATCCGCTCTTTATCGTACCTTTAAAAAATTCTGCCTTTGTGTATTATTGTAAATAACTAATCAACTCTTACTGGCCTCTTTCATTTACTCAGAACGACCATGAAATTTTAGCTGCGCAGAATCACTTCAGATGTTTGTCACACACCGCCTTCTGTCTAATCGCTTGAAAGTGTTTTAACTGTGAGCATTGTTCGCATGTTCCACTCTCTACTGAAGACCTTCTGTTGTACATTATACGGGAAAACTTGGTTTTGCAGCTGCTAATTAGAATGAATACAGCTTTAAAAGCATTCCGTTTCATGTTTATAAGTCAGAGTGTCTTGGGACTTTCTTTCATCGGCGGTGTAACTAGAGATAACTTATCAAATATTCGTATGAAGAAATTGAGCATTCGCACTTTCTATTCTTTACTGACTTTCTCTTTTATATTGATGTTGTATTCTAGTTCATTGATTTATACTCTTTTTAATTTCCCTATCAGAAAGTTTGGTGATATTTTAAGAGCTGTGGATACATTTTTTGCTTTGTTCAATGCCATTTTTCAGCGAATTCTGATGTTCCTCAGATATCCCCAATTACTTCATATCATTCAACGGTGTTTGATTTTAAATAAATCAATGACCACAGCTCCTGAACGTTCTTGTTTTTTCTACGTGCTAGCAGCTTCTTTTGTCGCTATAAACATATTCATAATTGTAATTGGGCTTTATTTCAATTATGACTTATTTGGTGACATACACTGGTATTTAGGAGCATCTGTAATTACAAAGATTTCTACGCTACCTACGTTAAAATGGCTAATCTCTATTAGTGGCTGTATAGTTTATTGGCTTTGTCAGAATGCTGCTTTTAACATCCCAACCTGCATTATTGTATTTGCCGTGTTTTTCGAAGGCGCGTTTAAGTCCATCAACAGAAGGATCGCGGACATGGATACAAATGCCTCGGATTCTTCTAAATTCGAATATTTAGAGAAGCAGAGAGTCTGTTATGTGAAATGTTGCCGACTTGTTAGAGCATTGGAAAGCACACTCTCCCCTGGAATATTTGCTTTCTTTGCTGAACAGACTGTATCGTGTTGCATTGCTGGCTATTACTATTATACAGTTTCTGCCTTGTCAAATTTGTTGACTGCGATGGGATATTTCACGTCCAGACTGGTGACGATGCTTCTAACTGCAAAAGCGGTAACAAATTTTAAAAAGCAGGTCAGATCCTATTGGCTTTTTATTGCTATTATTTGTTGTAGCGAATAACTGATTTTTTCTATTAAATCCTTATTAAATGCTTATACAGTTCAGTTTTATTAAAGCTGTGCAGTTCAATTTTTTTCCCTTTTAATTTCCTAAAACACACAAAGTACTTTCACAGTTATTGCTATATATATATATATATATATATATATATATATATATAAGTAAATACCTGTTCGATTTTATTATTTTTATTTTTTTTATCCCATTCAAGAAAGGTTGTAAATGTATGTTATATTAGTACGTGATTTGGCTGACACTTTTTTCTATTTTTATTAATTTTATATAACTTTTTTCTGTATGTTTTAAATTTATTGTTATCATGTAATATGGAAACATATTCCAGAGACCAAATAAGACAAGTTTCTTCAGAACTCCCAGTGAACAGAGTGTTGATCTTACATCAGGAGATGAAATTTTTCTAAATCCTAAAGATAATCACAAGCATCCATGCACACGATGGGATTTCAACCGCCAGCCGATATGTTGGAGAGAAGATACGCTAACCACTCATTCAACTAGGATAGCGAATTGTTCAAATTCTTTTTCTTTTCTTTTTTTTAAATTTTATCACTTTATGGCTATTCAATAGCACGTCCCGACATTTTCTGTAATTGACATTCTCCTATGATAAGTTGCAATTTATTATCCTTTCGGCATGCAAATTTGAGATGACTTCCGAGTGAATATTGACAACGTTAATGACAGGACGAAATATAGGTCGTCCTGTCGGTAACGTCGATATCCTTCATTTCAAAAGACTTATGTTCGAATTCCGTCTAGGAAGTGAAAAATCTTTACCATTAGAATATAGTTTCTTCGACAGTCCCAAATTACCAGCCATCTTCACTAGCAACAGAATGCTCTACAAACAATGATGAGCGAACATTAAATGTCTCCTTATCCATGATTGGATAAGGAGACTAGTCTACGTGAACTTACTTTAAATATTTAATCGAGTCTTCAATGTACTCTGTTTTTAGTCTGTGTTTCTTAGATGTTTTAAACTTAATTTCAAGTAGATTTAATTGAAATAAATTCATTAAGCTGTCGGAAGTTAGCATGACTGCAAAGATTTGAATAATATTTTCCTTGTCGATTTCAAATTGAAAAATACCATGTTTTAAATCAAACTGTTTTCCTTCTCTTAATGTACATATTTTTTTTTTTTTTACTTTTTGTATAACTAAGAGTGTTTCCTTTTGTAAGGGTCTGCATAAATGATTTGAATGGACAACAGAGAATAAAAGGGTAACGTTATTGTAGGCTGTTTATTACGGCGACATGTCTGTATAATTTCTTTAATACATCTGTTTAGTGACACTGTTTTGCCTGATTTCATTCTATCTTTCAGTCTGGCATTTAACTTAGCAGAGAAAGACAATGATTTTCTCTGCTTTTCTTTAGGGGTAACACACAGGTAATTACGCATGCAGAAACTGTACTTGTTTCATAAATAATTATAAGATGATACTTTTGCTTTAAACTGAAGTAGTTAGATAAAACGATTAACGCCTTGCTAAACATCGCCTTGCTTAAGTTCACAAACACTTTTAAACCGAGATTGAAAAATATCTAGCTAAAACAATCTTAATTACCAGGATATTTAAAACTAAACCTTGTTAGAGTACCGATCGTAGAGACTCAGATAGCTGTACCGCTTCATAAAGCAAGGCATTTTTCTGCATTTCTTTTAATATACTCTGAACAGACGAACAGAATATTCACTTCAGAGATTATAATGTTCACTCTGAACCAAAAAAAAAGGAATTATTTCGAGAGTTTTTTATATTCTTCTTTTCTAATGTATTAGAGAAAAAATTCTACAAGAATTATCCGGTATTCTTATATATATAAATATATTTTTCTCTATATATTTCGTCTGCTTGGCGAAGATAGATGTAACCTCATCTCTCCATCCCTCATCTCTCCATACAAATAACATGCTCTACTTACATTTCGGTAATTACGCATACAGAAACTGTACTTGTTTCATAAATAATTATAAGATGATACTTTTGCTTTAAACTGAAGTAGTTTGATTATTTCACTACGCAGACAATGTAACAGCTGAAGAAGCACTTCTGACTTGTTTTAGGTAATACTATATTGTTAACAATAAACGAAGACTTACTTGGGTTTCCGTGTATTATTCTTTCAGGAATTGAACGATAAAGTTTTTAGAATAACTTTCTTTTCATTAGTTATACAATAATAGCCTTTCAAAAAGGGCGTGACTTTAATTATGGCCATATCGAAATAAGGATCCGCCCTTTGGGAAAACAGTTCAGGCGTAGAGAGAGAGAGAGAGAGACAGAGACGATTATTTCAAGTCGTTCTACCACATTATTTCATTGCTATTTAGAAATACCAAATTCTAAAATAAAGTTATATTCAGTATGTTTCAATTTCAATGAATTTTCATAATATTTGAAGGTTTTGAGAACGAGGAGTCATTTTGTCAGCGTTGTATTAAAAGCAAACATTTTTATCCTGTTAATCGGCAAATGTTTTATTCCATTTTAAAAGGAAAACCGACATCGAAATAAAAGTTTACTCTAATAAGAATCTGAGTTCAGAATTTTTATGAAATGAAAAAACCTTGTTTAATGATTTCTGTTTGTTGGTCATATACTAAATGTAATCAATTGCGTTATAAGAAATAATGAAGGAATACTTTAAATGTAGGAGAAATAGAAAAGCCATCACTAAAAATACTTGGTTACAGCTTATTTATTACTCCTCTCTTTCAAACCGTGAATATTTTCCCAAATGATTTTTTTTTCTTTACTCCGAAACTTCTGTTCATAACTTCATTCAAAATCGCAAGTACTTATAGATTAGTACTTAGCTGTGTTTTAGTCATCTTGAATTAAAAGTTTGCCTATTCACACTGTATGTTTTTGATGGCTTTTTCTACCTCTTGTATTGATGTATACTCAATAATAATTCTCGTGCATATTTTCTGCTCCCATTTCTTGTTACATTTAGCAATCTTTCAAAGTAATTACTCCAGATATGTGCGATATTTTATTATCAGTTTGATGTCATCATTATCCAGAAATGAGTACTATAAAAATCCGTTTAGCACAAGGTAGATGAAAAGTTCAAATAAAAGATTAAAATGTTCATATTTTGACTAACTCTGGGAATCTGTGCAATAATTTCTGTTATGAGATCGGTTATTAATTAATGTGAAGTGTGTCAAGAGAGTAAAGGCTAAGTGTCATACAACAGCAGAACCAGATTGTTCGTAATGATATCACGTTTATTTTATTAGTTTGTAAATATTTGAAAAAAACTAACTATTAAAACTTTTATAAGAATAATCGAACACTTCTAACTTCATTCAGAAACAAAGAGTCGAATTTATGGTCAACATGACCTCTTGTAATGACGTAAATTAATGGTAATATATCACAACTTTGCACATTACCGTACAAGGAGCTCTGTGCCGATGAGTCGTAATACTACTATCGGCACCTTATTATCCTCATATCGTATCGCACTAACCTTAGTTTTAACACTGGAAACATTATGGATTGTTGAAACCGATATAGCTGTTCATCGTGGAATTCTATAAGTGCAGAAAGTGAATGTCATAAAACGTAGAGGCAAAAGAGATTTCTTTTAAGTATAACAGAGATCCGATGAAAATCGTATCTGATAAGATTCATCCTCCTGTGGTGTAAATGTCACAATGAAAGCTACTGAAATTAACAGTGTTTATGACGTTCGAAAACGTCTCGCATATTTCCTTATCACTATCTACCCTTTTATAATCTCTGTTTGCAATTTCTTTGGTTTGCTTTGATTCAAAAGTGTGTTCTATTTATGCATTAAAACAGGACTTTAAAAATTGATAAAACCATAAGAAAATTATTTTTAACTGTTAGTGAATAGAATGATGCTACAGTGCAAGAAAGTACTCCAAAAACTAAAACTGAAGTAGATATCAGAGTAGTCAGTTCGTGAGCTTGTTGTTACTATGCTGACCGGTGTGCATCAACTTATTAAAGTCTGAAAATGTCAAAGGAACATTAGGAATTGAAGAGGCCAGAAATGCTACATAAAGTAATAGTGTCAGAGAAATGTCTGTTCTAATTCAATTTTGAGCTGCAGGAACATCAATTTCATTATTTAGAATAAATAGTAAAATTGATTAGAAGTGATGTTACTAACTGCAAAAGTGATAACAAACTTTAAAAACTAGGTTGGAATGATTGACTTATTATTGTTATTATTTGTTATAGCGAATAACTCAGTTTTTTATTCTAATCTTTATTAAATGCAGCTGCAGATAAACTGTGCGTTTCAAAACTTTCTTCCTAATTTTAACTTGCTAGAACAAACTCTTTTACAGCTGTTTCCACCTAGCTTGCTCTTAATTATTTTTTTAAATACATTCATAGCTGTTCTTAACAGCTGACCACTTTTAGTAATCTCAATTTTACTTCGTCGTACAGGTACTATTCTCAGACATGTTTGACAAAATGGCAATACCTTATAGATTCGTTTTTAGATTCGATTGAAATCAACAAAGATCAATAAACATTCTATTCAATAAGGTTATCGAAGAAGTAGATAAGTAGCCAAAAAGAACATCAATTTTGCTTCAAGAAATACAATTTTATTAACGAAATTGAAATCTTATGTATATATTCCGGTTTATTATTCCGTAAAGAATGGAGAGTTCTTAGAATAATTTCATTTTCTACTATATTGCATAATATGATTCTTTGCAAAGGGTGCGCCATCAATTTTAGCAAAACCCATCATCCGCCCTTTGAAAACACAGTTCTGTTATTGAGTGAGATATTGATTATTTCAAGAACCTTCTGATACCTATTTTAATTCAGCTATTTCAAAAGACTGAATTCTAAATTAAAGTAAGATTGATTTCAATGTCCATATTAAAATAAAATATGTTTTTATTTTCCATCTCAGACGTGAAGTTCCATTATGAGATAACATTACATTTCTTTCCGAAATAAATTTTACTGCCCAACTACAGGACATTCGGAAATACATACCGTATAACAAGACCTCAGACAACTAATTATATCACATATAAATACAATAATCACTACGGAAAGGCCACGCGAAACTTCTACATCCCAGACATGATAAACAAATTACCTTTTGAATAGAGAAACCCTATAAACTACAATAGCCTGAAAAGAGCTCTAAGGACATATTACGAACAAGGAAAACGCACCCAAAATACCATACAAACTTAATGAAACACAATATATTCGCTCAGGCTTCCAGTTCAGCGACTCATCAATACATTCCAAGTTAGTGTGTGTGTGTGTGTGTGTGTGTGTGTGTGTGTGTGTGTGTGTGTGTGTGTGTGTGTGTGTGTGTGTGTGTGTGTGTGTGTGTGTGTGTGTGTGTGTGTGTGTGTGTGTGTGTGTGTGTGTGCGTGCGTGCGTGCGTGCATCCACACGCACACAATATCTAATGTATCATATGTAATCAAACGTATGTAATGTATTTTTACATACTGTTACAAAGGTATGCAATATAGATTGATTATATCCATTTATATTATATATAAAGAGTGTAAAATTGCAAAAAACCATCTGTAATAATCATCATTATGAATATTATGAAATATACGTTGTAAACAGTTATTGTTATTATTATTATTTAAAAAAACTTTATATACGAGAAAGTATTTGTTATGCATAATTGTGTTCATATAATGTATGTAATTTATCTGAGAAATAAAATAAAAAAATATATAAAAAATTATTATTATTATTATTATTATTGGTTACATTATTAAAAATATATTATTATATTATTAATATATATATATATATATATTATTAAAAATATATATATTTTTATATAATTATATTATATTATTTATATAAAAATAAAAATATATTTTATATTTATATTTTTAAAAAAAAATTTTATATTTTTTATATTTTATATTTTATATTTTTATATTTTAATATAATATATATATATATATATTATTAAAAATATATATTATTAAAAAATTATTATTATTATTATTAACTAAGCATCATGCATTACATCCACGAAGTGATGTTAACCTGTTGTACCTACCAAGGAGAATAGGTGGACAGGGTCTGCTGCAAGTGAGACAGATTGTGGAAGAAGAAATTAGTTTTAAAAAGTTACAGTTACATTCACAATAGCTCTGAGCCAATGCTTCAAGCAATTACAGAAGAGGGCCTTCAAAAAGCAACAGGAAACAAATCCGATTACAAAAAAGGAACAGCAAAATAACCGATATGTGCGCTGGAAAAATAAACCTTTACATGGTCAATTTCTTCGAGATTCTGAGGACAAAATTGACGTGAACAAGACGTGGCAATGGCTACAATATGGATAAATAAAAAAGAAACAGAAGGATTTATTCTAGCAGCTCAAGAACAGGTATTACAAACTAATGCAAGGAAAGCAAATATTTTGAACTTCAATAAGAACAGCAAATGCAGATTATGCGATCCGAAAGATGAGGCTGTAGAACATCTAATCAGTGCCGCAAGATATCAGATTGACTATAAATACCGCCATAATCAAGTGGCCAAAATAGTTCATTGTCACGTATGCAACAAATATGGTTTTCCTGCATCTGGTAACTGGTGGCAGCATAAAATAGAGACAGTACTGGAAAACGAAACAGCAAAAATTCTTTGGGACTAAAATACAAACTGATCGGCATTTGGAACACAGTAGACCTGACATCACAATTATCGAACATCAACAGGTTTGGATTATCGATATCGCAGTACCCAATTATAACATTATTAACAACAAACAACTGGAAAAAATGACTAAATATCGAGATCTGGCAATGAAAGTTGGCTGGCTGTGGCTTAAACACACCAAATTCATCCCAATAGTTATCGGTGCACTTGGTGCAACTTCAAAGAAGCTATCAACTGTTTACAGCAATTAAACATCAACGAAGTGACCCCGTATTACCTACAAAGACAGCACTACTTTGAACAGTTCAGATTTTACGACGCTACCTGACAGACTATTCTTAGATTCTTGGTTAGGGTCTGAATTTTCTGTATCACCAGTCAAATTGTTGTTTAAATGATATCTTGTTTTGACTGTGTATCAATTATGTGAATAAAGTAATAATAATAATAATAATAATAATAATAATAATAATAATAATAATAATAATAATAATAATACAAGATGTAAGATCAGCTTTGTTCGGTATCAAATCATTTAGCATGCGCATTGAGCTTTGTATTTCCTTCCACCAGCTTCAAGGAAATCAAAAAACGTATTCATTCTGTTCTGAAGTGCAAATGACAGTGACCCACGGACGCTATTCCAGATACATCCAGCCTTTTCACACCACACGTTTTCGGTCAGGTTTAGATTATTGTACACAGAGCTCTAATGTGACCAGTCCACTAGTTATTATCCCCAAATCATGCCATAGTAATAACCTCCGTCTAGCTGTATAACGAGAAACACTTTATGGCTTACTGAACCGATGTTGGCGTTCTTCACTACTAATCAAAATATTTTGATTAGTAGTGAAATCAAAATACTGATTAGTTTAATGATTCTAAATAGATTTCAGATCGACATATACTTAGCAAGTTGTAAGTGTACAGAACTTATTAAAGCCTATGTGTAGTGATCACTGGAATCAGAACTAAAGATAGCAAGATGGTGCATACAAGCCTAATCTTATAAAAACATTTACGTGATATTTTTTTCAATTTTTATAAAACTGCTTGAACATGGTTTTCACTAGTTAAAGAAATCTCAATATGTGGTTAATCAAAACATATGAAATGAAAAAGAATAATATTTTCGTGTGTGAAATGTACAGTATGAAAAGATTCGCCTTATAAATGATTATAATTTTATTAGGAATGATTGTGGATTGCTGAATAACTCATGCTAGTCTGTTTGGTTTACTGGTTTACGTAGAACAAACATGAGAGTTTAACTGCGCAGAATCACCTCGAATGTTTGCCACTGCCTTCTTCGTAATCCCTTTCTTGTGTCGTAACTGTAAGGCATTGATCACATGGTTCGGACACTTCATAGCTGACGACATCTTTCGCTCCTGAACAACTTTAGTTGGTATTTTAATAGCCACGGGAAAAGTAACTTTTGCAGCTGCTGACTACAATGGATGCAGTTTTAAAGGAATTCCGTTTTATGTTTCTAAGCCAAAGTGTGTCGGGAATTTCTTTCATCGGTGGCGCTACTGGAAATATCTTATCTAATATTCCTGTGAAGAAACTGAGTCTTCGCACTTTCTATTCTTTACTAACTCTCTTGTTCATATTAACAATATATTCTGGCTCAGTTATTAAAGCTTTGTTTAATTTGCCTCTTACATGGAATATTGAGATTATAAAAACTATGGACACAGCTGTTGGTTTATTCAACGTAATTTTTCAACGAATTCTGATGTTCGTCAGATCTTGCCAATTACGTCATCTTATTCAACAGTGCTTGGTTTTAAAGAAATCTTTGATCACAGTGTCTGAGCATTCTTATTTTCTCTACTTTGTGACAACTTCTTTCGTCGCTATAAATATATTTACAATTCTGGCTGGATTTTATTTAAATTATTACTTTTTTGATTACTTAAACTCGTATTTAGGAGCATCTGTAATTGCAAACGTTTCTTCGTCGTCCACATTAAAATGGTTTATTGCTTTTAATGGCTGTATAGCTTACTGGTTTTTACAGATTGCTACTTTCAATATCCCAATCTATATAACTGCATTCTCTTTGTTTTTCAATGACGTTTTTAAGTCTATCAATAAAGGAATCTCGGATATGAATACAGATGTCTCTATTTCTAAATTCAAACATTTAGAGAAGCAAAGAAGTCATTATGTTAAATGTTGCCGGCTTGTTAAAGACACGGAAGACATTCTCTCCCCTGGAATATTTGCTTTCTTCGCTGAACACACTGCGTTGTGCTGCTTTACTGGCTATTATTGTTATATCGGACCTTTCTTGTCAACGAAGTTAGCAACGTTGGGATTTTTAACATACAGATTGTTGGTTATGTTTCTAACAGCAAAAGCAGTAGCAAACTTTAAAAAGCAGGTCAGAACCGAGTGACATTTTCATTATCTGTTTTGTATATAACAAAATCTTTATCTTTATTAAATCTTATCTTTTATTTTAATTTTCTTAATTTAATCGAAATTTAATCTTTCATTAAAATGTTTTCTGCTATTTTAATATGCTGAACGTGCAAGCACGTGGTGTAGTTTTACCATTTATTGCCACTTAGTTCGCTCTTAATTTTAATATAAAATGTGCCGTAATTCCAGGCCGATGAGTCACTCGTTTAATCCTCACAATTTTCCTTGCTCCTACATTAATCATTGCTCTTAGAAGTGTTTCCACAAAATTCGAAGCTGCGGTCTGATCTGGGTTTGAATTCATTTGTTTCGACACACCTTTTAGATTTTTCCATTTTTGGATTATCTAGTTGTATCCTATGCCTACTGTTGCTTCTTTGCTCCACCTCTTCCGCACATTACCGAATATGCATTTAGTAACACTTAAAGGTTGCGTCATAGTATGCACAGACATTTTCCCTAAACTATATCTGATCATCGTTTCCCGTCTGAAAAGCTGCTAAATATTTCCTTATTCCCTCATTTTCCACGCAAAATTGAAGGGGTTTTACAGCGAATCATGGCATCTTTCAATTGAAAGAACTGAATTCGAAATGAGAAGTTTTTATAGGGGCGTTTCACCTACAAATGAGTTATCTAGTCTCAACCGCATTTAAATGCATTTTATTCATCGGGAAACTTTGTTATTTTCTTCTTCTTCAAAAGAAGAAAAATACTAGCAAACAGGAACATAAACATGCACACGCACACCCACACATATATACACGGAAACCGATACTTTCAGATTATGGGAGGTGATTCACCTCAGTTAATGTATTGATGTGAATCACCAACGTTGCTTCTAGATACTACAGAAACGACATCATAAAATGATCTTTTATAGCCCAGTCTAACTCATTCCCTTAACTATCAACTGATTTGAGATTCAGGAACTGGTGTGGCAGACATTTGTGTAGCAGAAATTGATATATCCAAAAACAGACAAGCCGTCATCCTGAAAGCAGCACGAAGTTGGAAATTTTATATCATTGTACGATTTATTTGATTGTTTAAATACTGTTGAAATAAGCGTCTGATTACTATATGTTGTATTTTCAGGCATATTAGCGAATACAAATGCAACTGTCAACATTTCCTACACTGTTGTTCCAATCCCTGGGGCTCGTGTCGTATAAAGCAGAAGAATACGTTACTTCTTTTATTCGTATTTCATCACACCCTGCTCCTTTCATCTTTGCTGAACAGATTTTGAAAATCTAAATTAATTGATTTGCGAATAAAGATTATCGACCCCGACGCCCCGTTGTACTGTCAAGGGTTTTAGTAGACATGGTTAATGATTCAGTTAATATGCGGAAAATAAAAGATCTACTGAACATCAAGTTGCTCCTATTAAGACGTTTTGCAGTTTAGCGATCTGGTGATTTTCATAGTTTTATTATTATTATTATTATTATTATTATTATTATTATTATTATTATTATTACGGGCAACTCCAAGGAGTCCTTAGACTGATCGAGGAAGGCCCTAAACAACTACTCAACATCCACACAGTATCTATCATACTTTGCCTTGAACTCATTCATGTCATGGCACCCACAACAGACTTATTCCACTCATTCACCACTCTCCAAGTACAAAACCTAGTTCTAACACCTTTGATAACCACACTCTTGCCCAGTTTCAATGGATAGCCCCTAGGCCTCCCACCACCAGCCCTGTTCTGAAACATATCCTCTGAATTAATCTTATAGAAACCCTTCAGTAATTTGAACGTCTCAATCATATCACCTCTTTTCCGCCTATCAACCAATTTCTGCAACCCATAAATCTTCAACCTGTTCTCATAAGGTTCATTCCATAGACCTGATATCATCTTGGTCACTTGCCTCTGGATCCTCTCCACCTCCTCTCCATCAATAAGAAACCCTGACACCCAGATCTGGGCACAGTTGTCAAGATAGGGTTTTATCAAGGCTCGATACAGAGGAACAATAACTTGCTTGTCTCTGCTCGTCAAAGTATTTTTCAACAACCAAGTGAGTTGATGAGCTGATTTAGCCACTTTTGCAATGTGCCCTCTAAACTTCAACTCCCTATCCACCAACACTCCCAAATCCCTGACCTCTTCAGTCTCATGGAGTACAGTTCCACCAATGTGGCATACTGCTGCTAATCTTTTCATCCCAAAATGCATAACCTTACACTTTGTCACAAAAAATTGACATCCATTCTCCTTAGCCCAGTCCTCCAATCTATCCAAATCATTCTGCAAAATTTTGACATCATGTGCATTCACTATTGCTCTACCCAACTTTGCATCATCATCAAACAAATGAACAGTTCCTCTCAGATCCTTTCCTATATCATTAATGAACGAATTAAATAGTAGTGGTCCAAGAACAGAACTCTGCGGCACACCACTAGTCACAGGGCGTCTTTTGGACTCTACCCCTGATAAACGGCTCTCTGATATCTCTCCATTAACCACCATCTTATCCATCTCACCAACCCTATATCCATCCCCATATGCTGCAGTTTACTTATTAGAATTTCATGTGGTATCCTGTCAAATTCCTTAGCAAGGTTCAGCAGTATCACTGTATACCCATTACTTTTATCCAGTTCAGCCATCACTGTGTTATAAAACGTAAGCAAGTTAGTGAGGCATGATCTACCCTTCACAAAACCATGCTGCCCCCCATACAGTATCCCATTTTCATCTATCTATTCCTGTATTTTTATCTTGACTCTTTCTCCAAAACCTTGACAACGACTCCTGATATGCTGATCGGTCACTAATTTGAACAGCAGTCTTGGAACCTCCTTTATGCAGTGGAATTATTTTCCCCTCTTTCCACCCCTTCGAGACTAACTCAGACCCGAGACTCAAATTAAACAAAATGGTAAAGGGCACTGACAATTCTTTAGCCGCTTCACGTAAGACCCGAGCTGGTATACCATCCAATCGCACAGATGTATTCACATTAAGGTTTTGTAATATACTATTCACCTCCATTTCATTCACTTCAATTCCCATATAAGCTGTTGGTTCCTTCATTCCTGAAATATCATCATCTGGATGATATACTCTTGCAAAGTGCTCGCTCAGTAATTCCACTATATCAACTGATTCAGTTACCTCCCTACCATCGGCATTCCTTAAAATCATTTTGGGATTCTTCTCTTTAGCTTGCATGGCTAATTTCCTTTCATAATCCGCTTTTGCTTTTCTTACCACACTCGTTATCTTTCTGGCCTGTGCGTTATACAGTTCATGGGCCTCTTTCTCATTAAATTTCCTCCACAGTTGTTTCTTTTTTGTAGCTCAAGCTTAATGGTGTTATTCATCCATTTAACCCCTACTTGATTTATTAGCCGGACTCTAGGTATGCAGTCATTACCTCCTTCAAACGCTCCTTTACCGCTTCCCATACACTATCATTCTCTAGACCTTGCAGTTGTACTTGCTATGGCACTGAACCAAGCAATCTTCTTAGCTTGTCATACTTACCAACTCGGTAATTCCACATGTACCCTTTCTTAACTGAAAATTCCACACATTTAGCCACCTCCCAGGTCAAGACATTATGAGCACTCTCACCAATTGGTGGCAACATGGTCATATTCATTACAGTCAAATTCTCAGATGCAACTACTAGGTCAATCACTCTCGAAACCCTAGTATATTCCATTACATCCTGTCTCAGGTAGTTATCCTTTAATAACTGCATAAAATCCAATTCCTTCCACCCATGTGTCCTCTTCTCCTTCCAATCAATGTTACCATAGTTGAAATCCCCCATAATAATTACCCTTGTTCCACTCATTGCGTTTATTTGTCTATGCATACTATCTCTACCATCTATTCCATCACCTGGTCTATAGCAGCACCCAACTGTATATTTTATTCCACTAGTCTCAATCTCACACCAAATAGCCTCAAATGTGCTCTCTTCTCTATCCTGCAGTTCAACTTCAATTCTCCTTGGCTGTAGTTCATCAGCTATCATCAATAACACTCCTCCCCCAATTTATTCTCTCTGTCCCTCCTAAACACACTATAACCTCACATTCTATCCCGCTAGCTATATCATCTTCTGTCAGCCATGTCTCACTAATGCCAATAACCTGTGGCCAGGAAGAGCCAACAAGGCCAAAAATTCTTCCTTCTTGTTCCTAATACTCCTGGCATTAGTATACATGAAGTGCAGAAGCCTGTTAGTCCCACCCCATCTTGATGCCTTATACTAACTATCCCATTCTGATTTGTTGCCCTTCGTACCAGCTCAGGCATATTATACACATTCTTACACTCAACTACCTCCCTGATATCTGCATATCCACTTCCTCTCCCACCCCAATATCTCTAGTTTCCCTGATTCTGCACATCCACTTTTACTTCATTCAGCAACACCTTTTCCAGTCTCAGCACACCAAATCCATTCAGATGCAATCCATCCATCTTATATAAGTCCTTTTTCCCATCAAACTCACTCCATACGTCCACAAACTCTACACCACTCCTCTTGCATAACCTGCGCATAAGATCATTTGCAATTATGGCCCTCCTTCTCAACTCTTCTCTGTCATACAGCGACAACAGATTTGGGATTAAATTAATTCCAAATTCACTGCGATTAATAACCTCAGTACTATTTACAGTTGATTCTATCACCTGTCTCACTAGCAAATCCCGTTTACCAGTTTAAATGTTCTAAATTCCAAGTGCCCAATCCATTTAAGTGCAAACCATCTCTCTTAAAATACTCCTTCCTTTTATCAAACTCATCTCAGATATTCATAAAATGAATATTTAGTTTCATTTCATTACAGAAGCCTTTTACACAATCTTGACATCATTGCATTTAATATAATTGGTCTTCTGTTTAATTCATCAGTATCAACTCTTGGTAGCACTCTCATGATCTTTCCACTCTCGCTCTTTACATTCATTGCTATCATTAAATCCTTCAAATCCTGTCTCACAGAAAATCTTTCGCTACCTAGATCATTCGTCCCTATAACTGCAATAATCTCAATCGCTCTATCTTTCTGCAATTTCACAGCCTCAGTCATATCCTTAATCTTTGACCCTGGATAACACGCTTTAATTACTTTAGCATTCTTCACACCCTTAATTATAGAATCCCCATACAGCACAATATATTTTCTGCTCCTTCTTAACTTGATATCCTTTATCCACACTGATGCTTGTTTTTGTCCCTCATCTTCTTCCACTTTCTTTTGTATATCGCTCAGCAATCTCTGTATGTATTTCTGCACTATTTATTCCATGCACACACTCACTTAATCCGTTACTAAATAATCTTTCATTCTCATTCCATGTCATACTTAATCTCCCCGTACTTTCTATTCCATAAAGAACATTAGAACGTATTGGAATGCTGAAATATATTTCAGCATTCATTTCAGCATACAATTTAATCAGATCAAAATTATAAAATATATTACAGTCATTTAAAAGTATCAGTTCCTTTGTCTCAGGAGAACTTGCACAACACAGTTTACTTCACATGCCTTCATCAGCCACACTGGGATACGGCTGTATAAAAAAGGAATGTTTCCTATGAGACTGATGGCACCTAACTGTGAATGTCTTGATGATCACTTCAACTTGGGACATTAGACAAACCAGATGTAGCATCGTATATTACACTAAACCTTCGGTGTTTATACCAGTCAATTAATGCAGGCAAAACAGTTGATACATTACAAGATGTGAAACGGACTGCATTATCTTTCATTTCTACCTTGGCATCAGATTCAAGAAATGATACCATAGACACACAAAATGATAAAGATGTTAAGTAATCTGGATTGACATCCCTATCAACTACAGAAGAAATTGTTGACTCAGATGACATATCAAAACTAGAAACTAGGATTGATGTCATCACTACGCAAGGTTTTGATTGGCAGTTAAGAATTAACTGTAGCATCAGAAACTGAATGGGACAATACACTGGTATGCACACATTCGTCTGAATTGATGAAAGGATTGTTGTCATCAATACCAAAGATTTTGATTGGTAGATGAGAATGAACTGAAGAATCAAAAACTGAATGGGACAATACACTGGTATGCACACATTCATCTGAATTGATGAAAGGATTGTTGTCATCTCTACCCAGGATTTTGATTGGTAGGTGAGAATTAGCTGAAGAATCAGAAACTGATAGGGACAATACACTAATACATTGGTATATACACCTTCACCTAACAGTTGGCCTTCAGCATTAAGATCATGGCCACTTGAATGTTGAGTTAGATGACCATACTCATTTGGCAAGTCTGACTCCTTATCCTTCAATGATACTAAGTCATCTATAACAGTATCACTTGAGTTGACAGACGTTGTTTTCAAATATTTACCCAGTTCAATTTTATTAAGTGGGATAGAAACCATCGTTTCAAGATGTTTAATCTCTAACAACGGCTATCTTACATTACCTATATCAAGTAATGTAAGAGAGTTTTGGGCCATTTGACTCATTGTAACGTTCATATCTAAGTTCATCATAGGACGTTTTGACGATTTCCCTTGTTGATTCTTGCTTATATGTGTTTCCTTCTTTGAGTGCCGGTTTTCTTTGGCCGGACACAATATGACCATGCATGCTAGGTGTCCCTGCTTCTTGACGTTCATCACCTGAAGCTTCCTGCTGTGTGCCTTCCACAGAATCATAGTGTTTATTAGCAACTTCCAAAAAATCCTCATTTTTAGCAACTCCTTAGCTTTTAACAATGATGGAAGCATATCCTGTGAAATACTAATTTCTCCGTGGTACATATATTGGAACATCAACCTTAAGTCATTAAAGTTTATATCACTTAATGTCACAACAGGATGATTACTTGAGTTCTCTAAAAATAAGCTGTATAGAAAAGAGCTGCTTGCAGATAGAACTACTTTGTAAGCCTAAAGGGTCATTCCCTCGCACGATAATGTTACATCCACCAAACTTTCACTAGCAAGTAATTTATCAAAAGCACTTTGTGTTATCTTTGTGATTGTGCTCTTCCAAGCAAATTTTCTGTTCTTCTCTTGTTGCTTAGCTTGTAGTGAAGCAAAAATAAAGAAATGAAGGCATAGCAACAGATGACAGAGAAATTATTATTTTTAATTTTTCTTTTCATCTTTTCTTAAAATATAAAAGAAGACATCCAATTTTAACTTTAAAATACGTTTAATCCAAAAACTATTTCTAAAAGCAAATCCAAGCAACTTAAACGTTCTGAAAAAAAAAACTATATTTTTTATCCTAATAAAAAATCGAATGCTTTCAATTGAAAACACTCGAGGTTTATTAAGTAGACATAAAATGGACGATATTATGATTGCATATCAATGCATTTGTTTCTGAATACACTTTGATGTGTATTTTTAGGCTGACGAAACAGGAGCGTTGCTGACTGCTATCCCGAATGAAAACTTGTCTTTCAGAGAACAGTTTCAAGTAAGTATTATTGATTGTGCTTTACATAACGAAAACGAACAAAAAAGTTAACTCTAAAAGCATTTCGTTATTTAAGAATTCTAAAAAATATTAGTATTTTTTTCGAATTATAAGGACACGCTTCTAAATGCATATCTTAGAACATTACATACTAAAATATACAACACTCTAAAGTTTAAGAAATAAATGTTAACGTTAAAGAATTGTTTCGTGATTAATATGTTAACATTTTTATTATAGCAGCAGAATGGATGATTAGCCTCCAGTTCGATAATGGTAGCCAAATGTTGGCTATTTTTGAATTTGTGTATCATATCCTGGATAAAGCAGAGGCAGATATTCTTATATCTAGTTCGATGCCTGGGCAGCAAATGTTGCCGTATCGCCAGAGTTCTGTCAAAATGGTTATGCATATTTTATCATCTTTTGACTGTTCTCAGGTGAATTTTCTCGGAGAAGTCAAAATTTTACTACAAAGAAATGACTAAATAATGTAAATGAGAAAATAGACTTGAAGCTGGATGTAAACACTTCTCAATTGTGAATGAAATATTAACATATTTCATTCACAATTTCATTCACTTACCGGCCATAATGGATCAAATACGCATCCTCATACGCTTCGTGTCCATCATATATTTCAATGTAATATCAATGGTATTACAATTTTAATATGCACTTCGCATTCATGATAACAGTGATGTCTATAGATGTCTTTGCCGGTAGCTAGATAATAGACCTAATTTTAATATTTAAAATATAATATTAAATGTAATGGTTAATTATATCCTAAACAATCGTATATACCGTCTTTTTCCAGGTCCTCTTATTCCTGGTTACCACTCAACGAGAGAAACCCAGTATCTCAGGCTCAGGATTCTTCACTGTCGACCTGTTTCTTATGACTTCGGTAAGATTTTTAAAACTTATCCTCATTCTTCATGTTACTTGGTGATATTCAATGAAAGAAAAAAAAACACTAAGAAAAACAAAATATGGAAGTAATGCAAGACAGTCATGATAAGTGCATTTCATAAGAGTATCCTTCGATATCTTCATCCATTATTACGTTATTTCACTCTGGTGCATTTTCTGATTTTAGCGACAGTAAATAAATGTCCGAAAAACGATTCATTACTGTATTGTTTTTCGAATGTTTTTGCTACTAAGAATGACCAGACTGAAATCAAAATTGAGATGACTTGACAAATTTGAGAAAAGCTCTCAAATTAAATCAAACCAAATTAAAATAAAATTCATCCATCCGTTGTTCATTGCATAAGGATTGAAAGACATTATGAAGTAGAAAACTAAATCTGATTTATTAACTTGATAAAAATATGAAATTAAAACTGCAATCCTCTTTCACCCTTGATCGACGATGAATGATTCTACAAGTGTTAACTTTTGTATTGGGTAATTTGTCTCACCCAAATCAAAATTTCCAAAACAACAATCTCTTTTTCATTCATCAGCTCAATTTAATAGACGAATGCTCTTTTATGAAACAGAAACTTGTTTCTCTCTCATAAAATATTTGAAAATAATTAATAACAGCCTACAAACAAGCAAACAGGCAAACAAAAATGCACGATTTTACGGTAAAAAATATACGCACGGTTTTGAATAAGTCCTTGTGTCTTGTGCTGTTCAGTTTGTTGCTGTACCATCTCTCGGAAGCTTTTTTTTAACTTACGAATATATACAGCTATTTAACTGGATATAATACATAGTATTTCCTAGATTATCGCAGATTTTTATTCTGATATTTCATCCTCATATAAAATATCGGACTTTTCCAATGAAAGGAGTTAGTCGATCACTAAAAGAAAGTGGCAAAGTTTTTTCTATGACAGACCTAATTTTCATTCACATATATTCTCTCTCTTGCACTTGTTTTTGACATGTTCGTCCACCCTTATTTCTCTCGAATTGCCAGCGTGTCCAATATAACATACGCCACATATGCAGAAAATTTGGTATGCACCAAACTTTTTAAGATGATGAGATTGTTTCGGCAATCTTATCATCGAGGAATATCATTTTCATAAGTATAAAAGAATACTGTAAGATTAAACTGTTTCAGAACCACGGATATTTCATTTGTGGTATCTGAGTTGTACGATAAAGTATTTGCGTCTTTGTAATTTGTATTTTCATGACTGTTTTCATAATCGTGTGTCTTTTGGCAGGACGATATTAATTGTTGCAAGATAATAGCCTTTTTTACAATAATCCCTCTTAACTAAGCATTTCTTGTTTCTTCTTGATATTGACATAAATATGACACATTCTTTAAGGATGACGGTAAGAATTCAGATGTAGATAGCGACTAGTAATGAGTTATTTTCCACTGTAATGCAAATGTTATTCTATTATACTTAGTGACCGAGGATACTTTTTTCTTACTTATTGAGACTTATTCGGAACATTTTCCAGCAAAAATAACAAAATTGATTTTAGTGTTTAAGCAATTCAGTTAAGTATTGAATTCATTCCATTCTTTTTTGGTATCTAACCAGAGGGGAATATATTGTAAACATAACGTTGTCGGGTGTTTGACTTAGAGCTACGAGGGGGGGGGGGTAAAAATGGTGATAAACACCTAGAGGAAAAATCATATTAAAGCAATTGACAAGAAAGAACATATCTTAAAACACACTAACAACCCATGTTTCATCAAATTGTAATAATTTGTTCTTGTTATTTTAGGATATAAGAAGACATGTTAGACATGTCAATTCCTTCATGGTGACTATCACAACTTTTCAGCACACCCTCGTATATATATATGTAGAAAGTATTTTACCTTGGGTATAATAAATGTTAAATATACCAAGCAATTTTAAACCTGGTTTTACTTCATTTCCCAAGTAAGCAAATAGACAATCAAGTCAAGTTTGCGCCTGCAAGTGATGCAAGTCTAGCTGATCCTACAAGTAGTGCAAGATAAAGGCAACTCGTGGTAAAGGTGGCATAAGCTCTGATCACTAATCTTAATATTTACCCTTAATGCCAAAACACATCTCCAAGAAGGGGATGTATGATGTTTTGTATTAAAGGCAAGAAGGCCACTATCCAGACCAGTTTCGACCTTTATTGAGGTCTCATCAGTGGGAGCCAGGCTAGAAATACTAAGATTTTAGTAATACAGAGCTTATAAGTATTTTACCAGAACAAGTTACCATAAGGTGTTTTAACCTTATTAAATTAAAATCTCAGGAGGAGATATAAATGTATTTTGCATATAAATATAAATGTAAATGTAAATATAAATGTAAATGTAAATATAAATGTAAATGCGAGTAAAATGCAATTTTACTCATCAGTGAGTAAAATTGCTTGGTATATTTAACATTTATTATACCCAAGGTAAAATACTTTCTACATTTATATCGCCTCCTGAGATTTTAAATTGATGTAGGTAAATTGATTTACCTACATTAGGCGGTGAAAGCTAAGATTCGCATTATGCTAACTTTTTACTTTGAAGGATGTTAAAATCGATAAATGATCATTTTAAACACCAATTACTTATAGTCACATCGGATTTATTTAATAGGATAAACAATTGCATATTTTTATTCTGATATTTCATCCTCATATAAAGTATCCGACTTTTCAATTGAAAGAAGTTAGTAGATCATATAAGAAAGTGGCAAAGTTTTTTCTCGGGGATGGTCGGTTTTTTCATCCCACAACACAGGCAAAACTGTCAGAAGAATAGTCACAATTTACAGTGATATCACACAATAGAATTAAGATTAACTGTCGTATTATAAGTAATAATTGGGTTTCAAAGAAGCCAAGTTGCTTAGCAGCTTGGGCCTATTATGGCAGGGGAAACGGGATACGATCAAAATTCGTAGGATAAAACCTCATAATTATCAACTAGATAATCTCAATGACTGCTTATAGAACTATGCCGAGGCAACGGATCATATCCTAGACGCCTAATTAGCGTACAGTCGTGCATTTAGGTAACACATAAACACTGCAGAATGAAACCTATTCGTTTTTTAATTTCCAAAACAATTTTCTTAAATGGGTAACTGAACACCGCCCTTCCTAAATCGGAAACTTTTTGCTGATAGTTAAATCGTTCTGCTTGTTTTGGTTTGTTCTATTTAATATTTTTTAACTGTTTTAGCATTTATCAGGCATTTCTGTGTTGAAATAACTAAACTCCTTTCTCTGATAACGTTTTTCCGGTCAGTAAAAAAGTTCCCACAACATGATTAGTGTATTAATTTGCTCGTGAGATGTTTTTTAATCAATGATGCTTTTCAAATTGCTAATTTTATAGTTATTTGTTTCCGATTATAAATATCAGATTCAATATTGAAGTTGATTTTCAGTTGTCACAAAAGACTAACCTTTACTTTTGTAACTCTCTTGCAGATCGTAGGCACAATTATTACTTACACTATCATACTGGTGCAGTCTTCAACCATGAGAGGGATAGGAAGTATGGCTCCTAGCAACACAAACTTTACAGTATCATAGCGGATAAATTGCTGTAATGATACCTGATTATCATTGAATTATAGATTATTCAAATTCAAATGGTCTCCTTTTTTCAAATAAATGCTATTTTGAGTACTTACTGGAGTGATTTCTTGTCTAAAACATTTTTCTTCATTGCTATCTTTCTTGTTTTTCATCAAATAGGAAATGAATACATGAATATTGAATATTTTCATTTATTTCTTTTAAATACACAAACTTTACTTAGTATAGTAATATTATTAATCCAAATTCAAGCAAAACCCGTGGATAGTTTACTTTAAAATAGCAATGAGCAACTAAAATTTGGTTGCTCGTTGAGAACGGCAGCAATAATGAGTCTTAGGCTCATGATTGTGACCTAAATGTGAATAATTAAAGTTATAGTTTACAGATCTACAGTAATTTACAATGCTTTTATAGGTTTCTATTATAATACACTTAGACATCTTTACTCTCCACCTGGAAGAGAAAGGTGCTTCGTTTTGGACACTGGAATGTATCCCTATCAGCTGAAAACAGAATCAAACTGAATTATAATTAAATGCACTTTAGCTCCGTGAAAGTGACTTCTTTCTCCATAGGACTAAGCCGCCCGAAGAATGGAGATCTTAAGTTCGGTTCTAGTCGCCGACTAAAGGAACTTTTTCTAAGCCTTTTTTTTTTTTTTCGAACTGTTTCCGAAATAGACGATCTCTGACAAGCACAAGCAGTTTTTTCTCCTTGGGTTTTTCGTCCCTAAAACTCTCACCATACTAAATAAAATACAATATTAGGAATACAGACGACTAGATGGCGGGACTTGTCAGCCGCCTCTCATCTCTGGATGGCGTGTATAATTTGTGATAGCTTTTGAGCCAGCCATCTCTGAATGGCTACCGGTGCAGGTTTCCTCAAAAACCAAAACGTTAGGGCTAAAAACGACCTCGTGGATTCCATATAACGGAATACAAGGCATTAGTGGATTTTTTTTTTACAAGAAACTTTATTTACGGTTTCTTGCCAGTGAAAAATAAGGGAACTTGAACTAATCACTTCATATCTATAAAAGACTAAATGATATATATTTTACGAAAAGATACAGTTGTGTTTGTAAAGACGAATACGGAAAACTGATATTCGTATTAGGACGCATCGAAATAAAGTTCACGTTGCAATGAAGAAATGTAATTAGATTAATACTGAAGATTATTAGAAAACAATTCATGATTATTCTAATATTTGATATCAAATTAAAAAGCTAATCTATTTTGGTAATGGAACACAGCTCTTGCGCAACTACCAATATAGCTTTAGTTTCTTAATGCGTATTATACGGTGTCTTGCAGGGAAAAACAATCATATTTATAGACAATCATTAAAATGTTTTCATATAAGGTATTTTCCATTTTTGGTTACACAAGAATTTCGTCTCGGCGAATATCACCATCCTGTTTAATAAAGTCTTTAATTCCGTCATTATCTAATTCTTAAACTCCCACCGTCTTATCAGTTTATAGCCTCTTGGGAATGAGATTATCATAGAACATCCATGTAGACATCAGAAGTCCTTCTCGTTTGATATATACAGATGTTTGTAAAATGTTTTCGCATAGACTTCTGTGTGGTAAGTGACCGTTCATCATCCTGTGAAATATCATGCCTGCTTATTGGAGGCACGAAGTGGTTCCCATGTTCCTTCTTCATGCAATGCTATTGAAAATCTTTTTACACATACAAGCTACTGAATTAGGAATCTTTATGCGGATACACGTAAACCTTACTTACGCAGCGCATATGCAAAATACTGCAAAAAATCGAAAACACAATGCTACTGTCCATTGCGCAAGAATTCTTCAGCAGTAGTTCGGCGAGCACTACAGCGACCTCCACCCTCTTCTCTAGCCACCACAAAGTGTCCGGATCAGAACCGCAATGAAAATTTTTGGGCATTAGAAAAGAAGATCCGGGAGCAAAGTCATCTTCCATCAAATAACTGGCGTCAAATATGAGCCATTTAAAGGACTGGTGTGTGAATGTCTGGTATGTTCAATTTCAATCAGCAAATTCCGTTTTCTTTTTACCACTTTTACATACACCGTACTGCCGTACCAAAGATCTCTGGATCGCTCATTTGTGGGGCTGATATAAAAAAAATAAATTCATGATTTTCTGGGATCCTGGTGACACATCAAAAACGCACTCAAAAAAAGTTAGATCTGTAAAGTTTGCTTTTATAGCATGCGCACTCAGAAAGAACTTTTCAGATAAGTAATCTGGCAAGTTCCCTCGCCTCGTGGACGGAATTGTAGAAATAAATAAATAAATAAGAAATTTGAAAAAAAAAATTGGAATTTTAAAATCTATGCGATAAATGTTTCCCTGTCGATAACAATGCTATGGTGGCGATTTCACTGAATCTATTGGATTCAGAAAACTGAAAACAGTAATACAACAAAGAAGGCGCGCAAGAAACACGAAGATTATCCCGCCTGGGATTGTCATAATGCCAAACAATATGTGAATGGATAACTGTGCTCCAGTAAGTTGATCTGAGAAAGAAGATATAAATATTACATCTTAGATCGTAACTGATTGCTAGAGAGGCAGAAAACTAAGAAGTAACATTAGAGATAAAGAGATTAAGTGTTTTGAAGGTAGTCCGAGTTATCATTTTGGTATTTTTATAGATAATATATGAACAATTAGGTATGTAATGGTTGGTGAAAGAAATGCTCTTCTATCTCTATTTGAGATCTCTGGAGCTGGAATAGGAAAGTCATTTAGAATAATAAACAAAAAATTCTGCAAGAAATATCACTTCGTTGTGGGAAATTGAAGAAACTTAACATTTAAAAAGAAGAAACACAGAGTTCAAAACGGATGATGGCGTTATGAGAGCAACAGAAATACCAGAAATTTGACAAAATGTGAAAGTGTTTTTTACCAAAAATGATTATAAAGAGGATAAACAGTTTCTGACATGTGATATTTGTGCGCACAAACGGTGAAATGGCAAAGGTGAAAAAAAAAGAAAAAAAACGGTGAAAAAAAAATCTTTGCCTATTTTGTGAACTACACAAAATAGGCAAAGATTGACTACATTCTCCTCACTGTATGGTTTTTTAGCGTGGAATGCGATCAAAAAAATCATATGATAAAGCAAGGATATGACGTTATGGCAGTATACAAACTTAACTTAGAAAATCTCAACCGTTACACTCTAAATGAATCTTTAGGAGAAACAACCTGATCAGGAATTCAGATTTGAAAATTTGAATTTTGAATTGCAGTTGAATTTCAGCTTTGAAATGAATCTAAACAGCCAAATAATCAGAATATTAAACATAAAAATAACAATGCAATGCAATTTTTGGAATCACTAAAGACTTCCATTCTGGAGACGAATTCTAATATTGTTAGAAAACCAGAATGCACTGTTGATTTCTGAACCACATCATTGACTCTGTAGAAAGCAAAATGAATTTAGTCAGTGAGCATGAGTCTATTGCCGTTATTTCTTAGAAACATGTTTTCCATTTTGAATAACATAAAAAAGAAAACAATTGATAAAAATATATTAAACATACAATCGTTTTAAAAGATGGCGTATTCTTTAATTGCTACTATACCACCCGCTTTCTTCTCATATAAAAACGATTTCTTTTCCAAACCTTTAAATTGTTCTTTGTGCAACATATCGATCGCTTTGGTGTGCTACAGACGCAGTGATAGCAATGTTCTCTGCAGTAAACTTCAGACGCCAGTTTAACATCTGCAGCAAATCTTGCTTTGGAATGCAACTTTAAAGGAGTTCCGTATTATTATATTCTTGTTTAAAACTTAGGAATATCTTAGGAATAAAATCTTAGGAATATCTTTCTTTCACAGAATGTAATATGGGCAGTTAAGATATATCCACATTCTGTAGCTGTTATTGTAATTTCAGTGAAAAATTGGCGGTTAGGTTTGGATATCTGGAAGTGGTGACTTGCGTTATTTGCTTACTTCGTAGTTATATCGGTATAAACGAGGCCTTGTGGTCGGAAAGACCTGGATTCGATTCCTATCCGTGAAGTGGAGAATATTTACCTGGTCTCTTTCGATGGAAGGTGAGTTTGCCGTTCTCATTTGAAGGTAGGGTTTTTTTCTCTCGAAAACTCGGGTTTCTCGTCCCCCCACAACAGGCAAACCGTCCCGTCCCGTGAATACACACGGATTACAGTCAGGATATAAAATTATTCATTCAGTAAAGAGCTAAGATTAACATATCCAATTTTAATACCAAGTTTAATGCCACTCTCCTTCATAGCATGATCCGTATATAAAATGAATAACAGCGGAGTGTTCATCTTTGTGTTTCTTCTGATTTAACATTCAACCATCTTTCTGTACTGCCTTTCGATATAATGCATGATTTATACCGAATAAGTGTAGTGTTTAAGAGCTTTTTTCTGGACCCTTTCTCAGATGCCTTTTTAGATCTACAAAACTATCCCAATGATTTTTCAGATATTTATCTAAAGGTGAAAATCTGATTTTGACAACCTCTATTTGTCCTAAATCCAGTTTGGTCTTTTCCACATTTCCCTTCCACAATTTTTCTTAGTCTTTTCTCAATTATCTTTGTACAAATCTTACTACACTTAATAAAAAAAAATTCCTCTTTAATTCTCACATTCAGTTTTATTTCCCTTTTTGTAGATTGTACTATGATAGTACTACTCTAATCATCTAGAATTTGATCCGCAGACCAAGTGTTCTGAATTATGCAGTGCAGTCACTGAAAAACTTTTAGACCTCCATATTTGAGATTTCCTGTCAAATATCATCTACTTCAACTGTCTTTCCATATTTCAGTTCTTTCATGGGTTTTTCTTGATTACATTCCTGTTGAATGTTTTATACCACCTTGTTGTCACTGCTTGTTTTATTTAGCAATCTTTCAAAGTAATTGCTCTAGATATCTAGAATATCTTAAATTTTCATATCTCCTTTATCACCCCTTAGGGTGCTGTTTTCTTAATTTCTAAAATGTATCAATAGCTTTCAACATATTTTCCTACCTTATTTATTTATCTATTTATTTCCTGTGTTCTTACCAAAGTCTTCCCATGACTTGTTTAGTTATATTTACACATTGTTTCAGCTCTTGTATTTTTCTCTATATTCTCTACGTCTACCATCTGACTTACTTTCTAAGAAGTCAATACGCTACCTTTTTTATTCAGATAGCCTCTATAACGTCTTGAAGTCCAACATAGGTTCTGAATTTTCTATCCTTGCAAAACACTTCTTACGCTTTGGCTAACTCAATCAATATTTCAGTTAGTTACGATTTGACACTGAATCTCCAGGTTTTGGTTATTGTTTTCTCTTTTTTTTCTTGGGTATTATTTGTCTATTTGGGTCTACAGTTTCCCTCTTAATTAAGGTTAAAAAGAATCAGACATGTATAAAAAGAATCGAAACTGCTCTTTGATTCTTTTTAAGACTTTCTTATGCACTTTTCTTCTCAATATGATATTTAGTTTTATTCTGGCCAAAACTAAATAGAGGTCACATTTTATTTAAAATCCTGTCTTGTGTCCTGACATAAATATGTCTCATGGCCTAACTCCCCACTCTGATATTCGCCCCATATTACTCTACCTAATATTGCCTGCATTGAAGATTAGGCCTTGTATTTAGTGTTGAATACTCTAGTTAATCCTTCTCCCTGATCGTTATTGCATGAATATAACACCTTGTGTTTGTTGTTTCCCCTCAAGGGTTCACTTTAGTGAGCACGGAACGGGCGAACCCGGGGAACCTGATCCTGGACCATGCCTTATTTTATGTAATATACGAGATATATGTTCTATTATCTGTAGACTGGCCTTTCTTTCCTTCCTTCTTGCTCCTTCTCCCACCCTAATATTTCCTATTTCACTATTCTTCATGTTTGTTTAAAACCTTACCTAGTAGGCTAAACAAATACAGAAGAAGGCAATGGCAAACCACTTCTGCACATATTTTGTAAAGAAAATCTTATGAACAGAGGCTTAAGTTATTGTGATATAGTGCTGGAAGTTGGGACACCCAGTACGGAATGCACGGAAATGGCCTGGGGAGGAGCAGAGAAGAACTTACAAAGAAGTTATCAAGAATGACGAAGCTGGATTAAACCCTCCTGGAAGTTCAACGTCTGATAGAGATAATCGCAGAAGAAGACGCCTCCACTTGACTAATTTACATAAAATAGGTACATGGAATGTAAGAAGTATGTATCAAGGAAAACTGGAACTGATGAAGAAAGAAATGAGAAGAACTCGAGTTAAGATGTTGGAATCATTGAACTGAGAGGGACAGGAATGTGTCACTTTGATACCATTGATTTCATGATGTATTACTCTGGGCATGAACACCTTCGAAGAAATGTAGTAGCATTCATAGTTAGAAGAGAATACAGGAAATATATTTTGAGTTACAACAACCCAGTGTCCGATAGAATAAGTCTAATCAGAATAAAGGCATCCCCAGTGAATGTTACACTCATACAGGTGTATGCACCCACTACAGATTCAAGTGAAGATGAATTAAGCTTGCAAAAAGTAGTATATAGTATTGATAAACATATTTTCTTTTGATATTAGGTGACTGAAATGCAAAGGTCGGTGAAAAGTAGAACGAAGGATCACCGCAGAATTTGGTTTAGGACTATGGAATGAAGCAGGACAAAAGGTTTGGAGTTTTGTGATGAAAACAGTTGCTTTGTTGCAAACACCTGCTTCCAACAACATGAAAACAAATTATGCACATGGTCTTCACCTAACGGAGAATACAGAAATCATATAGATTATATTGTTGCAGCAGAAGGTGGAGAAGTGCTATCCAAGCAGCTAAAACACTACCTGGTGTAGACTGTGCAATAGATCATGAATTATTGATAGCTAAAGTTAAATTGAAATTAAGGGCTAATAAGAAACAAAAGAAGAGAATTGGAAGAACTGTGGGAAGAAACAAAACGTACAGTCATAGAAGCAGCAAAGAAGACAAGAAATATTGTAAATGGTTGTCAGAAGAAGAAGCTATCCAAACAGCAGAGAAAAGAATTAAAATTGAACTTCACTTCAAAGAGACAATGATAGAGTTAGACAACTGAGTGCAGATTTCCAAAGGATAGATAAGGAAAACAACAAAAGGTGCAAGGATATTGAAGAAAGCAATATCGTGGATAGAACAAGAGATCTGTTTAGAAAACTAAATGATGTTACAGGGAAATTTTTCCCTAGATTAGGAATTGTAAAAAATAATTTTGGTAAATGTCTGGTGGAAGAATAAGCAGAGACATAAAGATGAAAAGAGTATGTAAATGATTTGTACAAGAAAGATGATAATATTAAACGAGAATACGAAAGGAAAGAATTTGTTGAAGAACCGCTGATAATGAAAAGTAAAGTAATATCAGCAATGTAACAACTATCAGTAGGACAAGTTCCTGGAGCTGATGGTGCGTCAGTGGAATTATTGAGAGCAGCTGGTGATGAAGTAGCGAATATATTGAATTAAATTAAAATTTGTCGACAGGTTTGGAAGAAAATACACTGGCTTAAAGATTGGAAAACATCAGTATTCATCCCAATTAAAAAAAAAATCAAATGCCAGAGATTGAGAGAATTATAGATCCATCACTTTAATTTCATAAGCAAGTGAAGTTATGCTGAAAATGATCCAAAACAAGGCTGGAACCATATGTGAATAGAGAAATGTTCACAAGAACAGGCAGTCTTTAGGAGGAGTAGAGGAACCAGAAACCAAACAGCAAATATGAGAGGGATTGTGGAAGAACAAAAGGATTTCAGAAAGAAGTATTCATCTGTTTTATTGATTATAAGAAGGCTTTTGATTGTGAAGATCACAACAGACTGTAGATTGTAATGAGATCAATGGGAAAACCGGAACATCTAATTCTCTTGATAAGAGAGCTGTATGACAACCAAGGAGCTTCAGTAAAAACAGTCTTTGGAAAAATAGACAGTGTTTGAGTGCAAAAAAGGATTGCAGCAGGTTTGTTTACTGTCGCCCTGCCTTTTTAATATTTATAGTGAACATATTATGAGAATGGCTGATTTAGACAAAGATCCAGCTGGAATTAAGATTGGTATCAGAAAAATAAATAACTTAAGATATGCAGATGATATAACACTCATAGCAGAAACTACGGAAAATCTGGAGAGGTTGATTCTATTGGTTAACACGAAAGTAAGAAAGCCAGGGTTAATTTAAGCATCAGCAAATCAAACGTAATAACTTCTGGAAATTTAAATGAATTTATAATAAAAGGAGACAAAATAAAATTATTGAAAGTTTGATTTACTCTGGCTCCAGATCAGAAATGATGTCAAATGTGAAGATGAGATCAAAAGAAGAATAATCGTGAGAAAAAGCGATGTTAAACCATACAAAAATTGTGAAAGATAGCGGGGGGGGGTGAATAAGGACACGAAATTGAGAATTCACAAAGCAGTGGTATTTCCAATAGTGATGTGTGGATGCATAAACAGGATAATTAAGAAGAAAGATCAAAAACGAACTGATTCATTTGAATTGTAGTTGTTGAGGAGATTGTTGAGAATCTCATGGAATGAAAGAATGAGTCATGCGAACGTTTCAGAGAAAATACAAAACAAAAATAAACAGAAGTTTATGTACTTTGGTCATATTATGCGAGATGATGAATCATTGGAAAAGGCAGTTATGTTTGGAAACATTGAGGGAATGAGAAGAAGAGGAAGACCTCAAAAGAGTTGGATGGACAACATGAAAGAAATGACTAACTTGAACTTACAATTACTGAAATAAAAGACAAGAGGCCGAGTGAGATGGAGAGCCTTTGTTCATAAGATCACCAAGCGTCACAAATGATTGAATGGTACATAATAACAACAAATTTGTTGAAAAATCTTAGAAAAATCTCCCGTAGGTTTGAAATGATTTTACTTGAAATAAATGAATTTCTGTTTTTATAATCACAGTCAATTTAGAATTATCAAAAAAAAAATCGAAATTCATTTATTTCAAGTAAAATGATTTCAAACCTACGTCTTTATAATCACAGTCAATTTAGAATTATTAACCCAGCCACTGGGGAGGGCAAATTAGTCTTCTCAGTGCCGGTCCCAAGCCCGGATAAATGGGGAGGGTTGGCGTCAGGAAGGGCATCCAGCCGTAAAAAAACCGTGCCAAAACCCAGGATGAAATGTTAGATAACAGAGAAAGGATCACGGCTAGGGCGTTCCCCGTAAGCGACGCGCAGTTCTGTCGCCCGAGGACTGTGAGAAGTGGGCTAGGGCTACTGAAAAAGGGCGGGTTCAGCTAAAGAAGCGAGTCCAACAGAAAGAGAGTGTGTGTAAAGTAAGAATAGGGTCGCTGAATGTGGGTACGATGAATGGAAAGAGTAAGGAGATAGTGGACATGATGAGAAGAAGGAAGCTGAAGATCTTGTGCGTGCAGGAGACAAGGTGGAAAGGCAATAAAGCAAAGGAGCTGGCGGAGGGATATAAACTGTTGAGAAGGGAAGAAACGGAGTTGGAATTATCATCGATAAGGAGCTAAAGAGTGGAGTCTACAATATGTGCCGGAAGAATGATCGGATTATGAGCGTTAAGCTTGAGATGGGAGGAAGTGTGGCTACTGTAGTGTGTGGCTACGCCCCGCAAGTAGGTTGTGATGATGAGGAGAACGAGACATTCTGGAGAGAACTTGGCCAAGTAGTAATGGGAATCCCTGATGGTGAGAGAGTGATCGTCGGAGCAGATCTGAACGGGCATGTAGGAAGGCGACGAAGCGGTGAAGAAAGGGTACATAGAGGTTGGAGTAGTGGTGAAAGAAATGAAGAAGGTAAAAAAATCATAGAATATGCTGTGGCCTTCGATCTGGCTATAGCTAACACGTGGTTCAAGAAGAGAGTTGGGCTGATAACCTATAAGAGCGGGTATAGAATGAGTCAGATTGACTATATTATGTGCCGTAGGAAACATCTGAAGGAGGTGAAAAACTGTAAAGTGATTAATGGAGAAAGTGTAGCAGCACACCACAGGTTGGTTGTGGTAGACTGTGATATAAAAGGGGAAAAGAAGAATAGACGGAAGTGGTGAGTACAGAGGAGAATAGAGTGGTGGAAATTGGAAGAGGAAGGACCAAGGAATAAGTTTAAAGAAAAGGTATTGAAAGAAATGAAGTCACCAGAGGATGTGTAAGAATGGTGGGACGTTAATAGTCGGAATATTAGAAAAATTGGAAAAGAGGTGCTTGGTATAACATCAGTAAAGGGACCACCTGAGGATAAGGAGGCATGGTGGTGGAATGAGGAGGTGCAGTTGGAGATCAAGGAAAAGAAAGAGGCAAAGAAAAAATGGGACATGAATGGAACTAGAGCCGACAAGGAGGCATATAGATTAGCAAAGAAAAATGCAAAGAGAGCTGTGGCAAGGGCAAAAGCGAGGGCAGTTGATGAGGTTTATGAAGAACTGGAGAGAAACGGTGGCGAAGCTCAGTTGTTGAGAATAGCGAAAGCCAGAGATAAGGCCTCGAAAGACATAACATCAGTCAAGCAGATAAAGGATGCCTCAGGAGTAGTATTACAAGACGAGAACAAAATCAGAGGAAGATGGAAAGAATATTTCCGAAAACTACTAAATGAGGAGAATCCAAGAGAGAGATGCGAGGATGGAGAGGTAAATGAGAGACCGGTGCAAGACATAAGTAGAGAGGAAGTGGTTTGGGTACTCAGAAAAATGAAGAATGGAAAGGCTGTGGGAGCAGACCAGATACCTGGAGAAGTATGGAAAAGTTTGGGCAGTAAGGGCGTGGATATGTTATGGGATCTAATGTGTAAAATAGCCCAACAGGAAAAGATACCAGAGGAATGGAGGAAAAGTATTCTCGTCCCAATCTACAAAGGAAGAGGAGATGTTCAAGACTGTGACAACTATAGAGGAATCAAGCTGACGTCACACACATTAAAAATATGGGAAAGAGTAATCGAAGCAAGGTTACGGCAGGAAACGAAAATTGTTGAGGAGAAGTTTGGATTTATGCCAGGAAGAGGGACAACTGATGCAATATTTGCGCTAAGGCGATTGATGGAGAAATATAGAGAGATGCAAGTGGATCTGCACATGGTGTTTATAGATCTGGAAAAGGCATACGACAGAGTGGCCAGGCAGGAGGTATGGAGGTGTATGAGGAAGAAGGGGGTGTCGGAGAAGTACGTGAGGTTGGTGAAGGAGATGTATGAGGGAACAGAAACTCAGGTTAGGTCTAGTGTTCGGCATGACAGAAGAGTTCCCTATTGTCGTACGGCTACACCAAGGGTCAGCTCTGAGCCCCTACCTCTTTGACCTGGTCATGGATGTACTAGTGGAGGATGTCAAGAAGGAGGCACCATGGAGCATGCTGTTTGCCGATGATATTATTCTATGCGAATCATCCCGAGAGAAGTTTGAAAATACCCTGGAAGAGTGGAGAAAGGCATTGGAGGAGAGCGGCATGAGAATTAACCGGGTGAAGACTGAATATATGTCAACGGGGAGTGACGAGGATATCGTCATACGACTCCAGAGTGAAAGGCTAATTTCAGGGAAGAAATTCAAGTACCTTGGGTCGGTTGTCGAGAGGAATGGTGACCTGGATGAGGAAATACAGCACCGAATAACATGCGGTTGGATGAATTGGAGGAAGATGAGCGGGGTCCTATGCGACAAGAGAGTGAGTTGTAAGAGGAAAGGAAAGCTCTATAAGATGGTGGTGAGGCCGGCGATGCTCCATGGTGCGGAGACATGACCTATAACCAAGGCACAGGAGAGGAAGATGGAGGTAACGGAGATGCGGATGTTGAGATGGATGAGTGGTGTGACAAAGGACAGGCTAAGGAATGACTACATCAGAGGGAGGTTAAGGTGGGACCAACTGGGAAGAAGATACAAGAAAGTAGGCTGAGGTGGTATGGACTTGTTGAGAGGAAGCGTGAGGAGTATGTTGGTAAACAAGTGGAGTATATGGAGTTGGAGGGAAGGAGGAAAAGAGGCAGGCCCAAGCTCAGGTGAAGGGATAAGATGACAGAGGATCTTAGGGAGAAAGGATGGAGTCCGAACGATGCCCTGGACCGGAGAACTTGGAAGAGGAAGGTTAAAGATTCGTGCGCTGACCCCGTTTAACATGGGATAAGGCAGAGTGAAAGAAGAAGAAACAAGAAGTCAATTTAGAATTATCACATTTCTTTAAAAAATCACTTAAAATTTTCTCAGCTGGAGAGAAGATTAAATGTCGTTTATTTTGGAATATTTTATACATTGGTTAATTTACATTTCTTAGAACATGTACATTAGCATGATAGATATTACTTTGATTATTACAGATATTCGCTGAGTAAAAACTTATTTTTGTTATTAATTTAACTATAGGTACATGTTCTACATCTCCCATCTCTTAAACATTATCCTTAGTAAACAAAACAGCCCATAAGTTAACATAAATTGTTAACTTTTTTACTTTTTTCCATTTTATGTTTTTGTTAACATGAAGTGTTAACTTTTGGAATTTTGGACTTTTTTTTTATTGTGTTGATTTACGCAACTATATTATACAAATCAGTATCAGTTCATAAGGTAGAAACGAATATAAAAGCAAAACTATATAAAGAAAATTTAAATAAAATGAATAGGTGTTTAACGTATATTCTTCAGGCAAATTATTATGGCCATCTATAGTCTCTTGGGTCTCCCTTCGCCAAGTAACCGCTTGACCAGCTTTGGCATTGCCTACACTAGACCATGTCGAGAGATGTTCTGTCCAAACTAGATAGAATAATGTCCCGGAGATCAGCGACCATGGTGGCACTGGAGTCGCCTGGCGGATCCTACGATCCACATGACATCACAAACATTCGGTGTGATTCAACTTAGGAGATTAGGCGGCCGGTGGAGCAACGAAATTAGTGAATATGCTCCTATAACGATTCGTACACAATGCGAGCCTTGGGACAAGGGACTTTATCTTGCTGAAAGGGTTTTGATACATCGAAACACTCCCCAAGAAAGAATTAGCTGTCAAGGAGTGATCCATGAGAACAGTCCATGTACCAGCATACCGCCATCACCGCTCTGTATACGGCCAATCGTGCAATCTAGTTAGCCGGATACATGTTGGATGGTCACAACGTTTCAGCTCATGTGGGCATATTGTGAACCCTTTGTTCAATAGAACTATACTGCTCAGTGTTTTACCGAAAGGTAATCTAGTATTTCTAAGTCATAGAATTATCAAAGTAAAATGCAGGCTGAAATGCGTATTAGCAATAGAAAACACTATATCTGTGATAATTTTGATTCAGTCGACTACCTGCTCTGTAAATATAAAGTAGCCATCGGACTGTTAAAGTTTGAGAGTTCCGTGTCTAATTGCACTTTCTCCTTTTTTTGTTTTGAAAGCAGTGATTGTGGTCAAAATATTATCATGCTTGACAGCTAAATGAGGAATATTTTAGGATTTATTAATCTTTCAAAAAAACCTGTTTTCTCTGTAGAGAAAAAATCATTTCCTGACAGAATAAAAGTATAATTTTTACAAACTCTTTCCACGAAAACATTCAGCTTTTAAGCTCATTATTCGCGCGTTCTTTCTTTCATTATATTTTCGTTCATCTAGTTCCTGATAGCACCCTGAAAGAAGTACACAATTCTTCGCTAAAGAAAGGAATAAACGCCCATCCCATTAGCTACTTAAAGAATATGTGGGTCACGAATTAAATTGCACGGTGCCTTAACAACCAGTATGACACAGGAATAGTTCTAAGATGCTATTGAATTTTCAACATCACTTAATTATTCCTTTACTAATAGTTTTATATTCTTTCAAAAGAGAGAATGCCAGTAAAGAAGTGATACTTGCCCTCAGACGTGACATGGGAATGCTGTATACTCTTCATTATTGCTGTGTTTGGCTTTGTTTGGTCCTTTGCTTTTAAGAAATATGGTAATATTCAAATTTGTTTGGATTATATAATTACTATCAGGTAAACTTTGCTACAGTTTTTTTTCATACAATTAATGAAATTACTTTGTTTTTCTGAAAGAATGAGCAAATTTTTCGCTGGTTTTCGGATTATAGGCTTAGTTCACTCTTCTATCGGAGTGTTTTTCTGCGATTTATCATCTCCTGATGTCCGGTATATACGAGCCTTTAGATGGTCCCTCTACACTCTATACAGCTTCCTATCATGTAGCTGTTTTTGTGCACTTTTAATGCTAATGTTTTGGTATGAAAGCTCTCTGATTGCCTCCAGAAAAAATTCTCACTCTTACTTGTTTTTTTACGTCATACAAAGTCATTATATTATCTACAATATCTTCATTAGGATTTTAATGTTCAGAAAGGCTCGTAAAATTATCCATCTGGCTAAAGAATGCTGCAAGTTGGAACAAAACATTAAGGCATTGAATAAAGAGGACTACTGGCCAAACTTAATGACCCGAACAATTATTTTTCCTAATTTAGCATTCATAATTCTTTCATTTTCATATTCATTTTTATCTGTATTTGCTCAAGTAGAATTATCAAATTCAAACATTTTTAATTGGATATCCTATCTTACTTGGGGATTTGCAAAAGCTTTAACAATCTTTATTTCGACAGTTTTGTCTATGTGGATTAGCTACTTCGCCACCTTTTTTCATCACATTTTAGCTAGCTTAAACAAGATAATAAGTGAGATTAAAGATCGACAACATGATTTGGAAGATAATACTGTGGATATCGAAAATCTCAGGCTTCTTTACACAAATTGTTGTCGACTTTGTCATAAAACTAATAAAATATTTAGTTCAGGAATTTTCATGATTTACGTCCGGGATACAGCACTTTGTTGTGTTAACGCTTATTACGTCCTACACTCTGGCATCACCTCCATGTTTAGAGCGAAAAGTATAATATTAATTTTGCTCAGATATTTAATGATGCTGGTTCCATCTGCTGTTTCCAGTAGATTGAAGAAAGAGGTAAGATATTTTAACTATAAACTTGTATTAAATATATATATATATATAAGATTGTTCGAATTTATTATTGTTTATAGAAATCTCACTTTAATACTCTTAACGGTTACGAGGTCTAAATACAGAGTAAAATGAGATTTCTAAAGGTAGAGAGTAGAGACGTTATTTTGACGTCGTGTGTCACTTCCGCACATCAATATATTTTGGAAGTCAAACTTTTCTTCTGGAAGAAGAGGTATAGTTGCAGATACCCTTTCCACGAAGGGTTAGTAGGACAATATCTAAACACTCATGCCCCTAATGGGGTTCGAACCCGAGACCTCTTGGCTGGAGAGCGAATACGCTAACAACCACTTGGCTAACCAGGCCACCAAATAATGTAAAATCATACAAATAGTATATTCAACCATCCAACGAGAAACTTTCAAAACCATTAAAAATAATTTATTTAAAAAATTTAAAAAGGAACGAAATGAACATTTATATCATAATGATTTTTATATTACAATACTAGGACGACAGCATTCACTTAGAATATAAGGTAAAAGGAGAGAGGGCCAAAACCAAAATGTGATTTCACTTATATTGTTTCCAATTCTAATCAGATTCTTCATTATTTTTCCACATGGCGAAATAATGATTTCTTGATAACACTGAACACAGATAGATAGCTGTTCATACGAATTTACTATGTTTCTCCTAAATATCTAAAATATGTTCAGATTCATGCAACAAATTCATTTTATAACGATGCCGCAAGAAATTTGTTTCTTAAATGTATTCTTAAATATTAAGTAACACCAAGAGACAGCTTGATAATAATTACACTAACAGACAGTCAGGGATAAAGCGAAATGACTGGAATAGTACAGCACTCTGCACAACTGACTTCCGGTGAAGTATTACTACATCAAAGTGTTATTACTACATTACAAAAAAAAATCCTAGACAGAGTGCGAAAAACATCATTCAAAATGGTTACAATCTTTATATATCAGAAATTTTTATTACAAAAGCTATATATAGATGACATAAGACGGAATTTTTATGAATGGCCAAAATTTACTTGACGAAGAGAAAACAAGCGACTGTGTGAATTTTTCCGTGGCTATTTAACTGTGGAAGCAGAAGTTCATCGGCATTCATAACTGGTCAACTATTTTTGATATTTATGAGTTATTTCATTACTGACATGTACTTACTATCACTTATAATGCTCGCAGTAAGTTGGATTTCAAATATGAGTGTCTACGATAATTTAGTATTGCTGAGTCACAAAGGTTCATCTAGCTCCATTTCAATAAAGATAATATTTGGTTAGCAAGAATTATAATGATAAAGAGGTATACTAACATAGCAAACCTGAAATTTGTTAACATTTTCTTATTAAATTTGTATATATATATACACGAGTATATATTAATATGCAAATATACCTAAACATCCTAGAAAGGAAAGAAAATAACATTTCTGTAAAATGGTTTAAAATTCCTGGAAAGTCATTTTAGTAGCAAACTTAAAATAGTGCCGAAAATCCATATAAAAGCGAAAATATTTTATGGAAAGTTCGTAATCAATAATATAAAGAGATAGGCAGGTTTGTGTATGAGATATGTAATTTATATTGTATATGCATATTGTCTGCAAAGAACTTTTAAAGTTGTGTACTACAAACTGCTCAGTGCGCAAAGTTAATAATAAATAAATAAATAAATAATTTTCAGATAATTTTAATGCTGAATGCAGTAAGTATTATCGAATTTTGTGCAGCAAACTGATGTTATTATATTCACACTGTAGGCACACAATACATCATCATCATTAGTGGTTCTAACGGCCTTCCAAGCATCCTTGTATTTCATAACCGTAACTTGAGGATAAGGTGGTTAGCTCTATACCTATAAGTACTCTTTTGTCTGAAAATTGGATGCGTTGTGTGAAAATTATGGTTCTGGAAGCCAGTTACTTGGGTGGTCGTGCATTCATAGATGCCTCAAAGCACCTCGGATTATCATTGTAATATTACTCAAATAAATTATAGGATTTCTCTTAAAGAAAAATATATTTATATATTTTGGATTGATCGTAATTATGGTCGAAGCAAAATACTGTCAAGCAGTTTATTATATGTATTTGCATGTAGTCAACGTTCGTTTATTTTCAGAAGGAAATGAATGCAACCTTCGTGTGAGACTAATTTTTTTTATCATTTTCGTTGTCGTCCGATTCTACCCTAAATCATCACTTAATCATATACAGCATAATTCATGCATACAAATATAGAAATAAGTGGAATTTTAGCAGAAAAGCTCATAAGCAATAATACTAAATTTATACAATAATACGAAATTTATTTGCAGACTGTCAGTGGAGAGCAACTTTTATGCTTAGTTCCGTTTTTGGTTGCTGTCATATCACACCACATTATAATATGATATTTCAATTTACATTTTGTTAATAATATTGTAATTACAAATTTAAGATGTTTTTTTTTTCAGGCAGAGAAAACACGTTCTTCTCTAATGGAAATAAAAGTTGCACAGATGTCCTTTAAGAATACTGTCCAGGTAAGAATATCAGTTATGCTACGTTAAACATTCAAGGAAATAGAACCAACTCAACTAAGTAATTTAAAAGTGTAATGTAATAATAAAGTGAATAACAGTGTAATTGAAAGTCAGTATACTGACAGGAATTATATATAGTTCTCTCTGTTCAATGCACTCCACTCTTTTTATAAAGAAGCTCAGGAAAGACTAATAATATGTGGTCAGATTTGCTCTATTTTATTCAAAGATGAGCGGCAGTCTACATCAGCTTCTGTTCCAGCCTAAGATCAGGGCTATTCTTTAACTGATCAACTTAAAGCGTAATAAAAGAATTGAAAAATATATTCAGTTACAAGTTCAATGAAGTGTGCATTATGTGATTTCAAACATAATCGTTCCAAAGATCTTAGAAACACTTCATTATCGATATTTACGTTATTGAACACTTAAAATAAAGTTGAATAAATCATCTTCCCTTTTGCATTTAAATTAAGCATTTCGACTAGAAAAGACTTAGGTTCGATTCTCTCTAGTCACGTTAGGGTTTCCTGTATGAGCTTTTCAAATCGAAAGTGAGGTAGACAGGATGTTTTATTCCAGAAACTGATTTTTTTCCCGTATACAGACAGATTGGTCAGAGAACAAACCCAGTTTAAAGGTGAAATACTATTGGTAGGCTGTAGATAGTGTATAGTAGTATAATGATGAATATGGCGGATAGTATTGTAAATAGAGGACCAAGTGATAAGTCCTAAGAATCCTTCTAGATGTCACGTAATAATAATAATAATAATAATAATAATAATAATAATTTTTTTTATTGATCTCTCAAATATTTACATATGTAATTATCATCTTGAGTAAAATTCAGTATATTATTTTACAAGATTCATCACTGAGTGCTACATATAATGAGATTTCGATAATATTGATGATAACATAGTATTTGCTATTTTTTAAAATAATCACAGTAATAATTTACAGTTATATAGTTACAGAGTTACACAAGTTAAATAATATTACATGTTGTAGTTTACTTTTTTTTTTCTTCCAAGTTTGAAAATGTGATTATACACAGCATTTACACATATGCAATTAAAATATTACATTTCCTAATTCTCACAAACGTATAATGTATAACTCATTATTTACATAATTTTTTAATAATAATAATGTTTTATTACATTATTTTTTCTTGTTACATAGTAATATTATATTAATGATATTATCACATAATAATAATAATAATATATATATATATATATATATATATATATATATATATATATATATATATATATATATTAAAAAATTTTATAATAATAATATATAATATTATTATAATATATAATAATAATAATAATAATAATAATTTTTTTTATTATCTCTCAAATAATTACATGAATATACTAATATTTAGGCAACAATGCATCTTTTTCTTGCAAAATGGTTCAGTAAGAATTATAATTACTCTTAATATCATTATCATTTGCAGAATTTCTCATTGACACAAGAGTAAAAAGTGTGTATTATTACCATTAATAATAATCATAGTAATCGTGTTTATTGTTAATGACTCACAAGTTAAACAATATTACTTATGTTGCAGTTTACATAATAATAATTTTTTAAATTTAAATTGTAAATTAAATATATAATTTTAAACTTAAATATATAACTGAAGTATTACTATCACATTTTCTGTTTACTTCTAGAATTCATTACAGAATGTTAAGTGAATAATGTTAGATAAATACTACTACTGGGATGTAACTCAACTGCACCCTCGAAGCTTTGTAATTAGCTTATCTGAGGGTGATACTGGTTATATATACATATATTTGTTATTGATTTGGTTGCTGTGTTGGAGTAGGCAGATCTTTGGGAGGTCAAATGAATGATCTGAAAGGTCGGATCAAAGTGAAATTGCCGATATATCCTGTTATTGCATCTGTCTTGATGGTTCACGTTCTTTTTTTATTGTGGGCTTCTTTTTGAACTATTTACGAGAATATTTTCTTCACAGTGGCAGCCTTTCTATGTCTTCTGTGCTTTTAATTTGTATCGGCTTTGAAGTTTGTGACTTCCTTATGAATATCTTGGCATCTCTGGTCCACAAAAATTGGTAATTGTTTTCCATTTTTGCTTTTCTTGTTTGGCACAACAGGATGTTAAATATTCGGATAGGAAGATTGGTGTATTGTCTTGCTGTGCGTTCAAGTCCTTGGCAACTGGTTTTTTCTGCCTGCTGGCTTTTATGAGATTGTCTCTTGTGGACTTGCTCTTAAGACGAATTATGACTGGTGCAGGTCGTGGGAAGCCTTGGTTTTTGCTCTTCCTAGGAATCCGATTTACGGTCTGAATGTCGTTAAGCTGTAGGGGGATATCAATTACATGGCCTAATTTTAAAACCACGTCTCTGAGGTTTTCTGTAGGTGCAGTTTCAGGAAGACCGTTTATGACAAGATCTTTTTTATGTTGTTGCTGATTTAAACTTCGTATTGTAGTTTTAGAGAATGAAGTTCGTGACGGAGTTCGGATGTCTCTTTCATCAAATTGTGTTGCCTGTCTTTTAGTGCGTTAATGCTCATTTTAATGTCTTTTACCGTTTGCTACACTTCTATAACTGGTAAATTATTATGTTTTACCAAATCTTCATATTCGCTAGATTTTTTTGTTATTTGTTCGTCCTGTTTCTTAAAGAGTTCTTGCACAAGATCTACTAAGCTGGCTTTTATAGTCACTAGACCGTTTTCTATTAGTATACTTAAAGAGTTTAAATTATAGGACTCACCTGCGTTTTCTTGTCTGTTCAGTTCATCATCTGATTTTGCCTCCGGTATATTCGGCTGCATCGTAGGTGGCTGCCTTACGTGCGTTTCTTTGTTCCTCATGCAGATTACACACTTCCATTCCTCACGTGTTACATCGGGTTCATATTTATGTTGCCCGGTTGTTTCTGAAAAGCCGGCACTTTTTAAGTGTAGAATCCTACTACATTTCGTACAAGTTATATTATTTCCGTTGGACGATAACTCCTCCAGGCATGTGATACACTTCATGACTCACCTTTCTTCCCTTAGGCAGTGAGGCGTGATTATAAAGATGGCGACGTCCTTTGTTCTTCGCTGGTTGTTGACCACGGTCCTCTCTGTTCCCTTTTTAACACTTCAAAATTTGGTTTCTTCTTAGCCGATGTCGTTGAATTTTATATCACTGTCTTTGGCGTGATAAGTAGGGTTACTTGGGAGCACTTTCAACTTAAAATAGGAGTTGGAACCACTTTAAAACTATAAAAAACTGGAGCAGCGATATCACCGTGCGACCGTTCGTATGCCTACACAGCGCCCTCTCTACTACTACTACTACTACTAATAATAATAATAATAACAATAGTACTCGTAATGATGAATTTGTCCCCATTTGGAAACAGCGTCATCTTTCGAATTAATCTGGTATAAAAACAAATCATATAATTTGAAAAGTTAATTGCTTTCGTTAATTTTCAACATAGTTTACTATATATATTTCCACAATGGTATAACATGACGTTTCTTCATTAGGGAAAATGCATACTAATAATCGTCCCTTTAATGAAAAGCCGTTTCTGATCACGGATATAACATGCAGAGAAGACAGGATTTTCCCTCTGGCATATTGTGGTCTTTTTTGCAGTATAGAAAAGAGGGAAAAAGCAACATTTTTGTTTTGTTTTATTTATTTATTTTTGGTGAATTTACGACCGAAGCAATTAAACCGACTAGAACAAAATAATACATACATTAATACGCATAAGCCATTTGCCTAATTACAGCTGCTTCGACTGTTGCTTGGTTGTGCCTAATGATGCTATTTATGAAATATATTTCAAATAGATCAATATATCATATAATCTTATTAGTCCTCTAGAAATGGCACTTGCATTCATAGTTAAAGGCCCTGGAAAAAAGGCAGTTTCAAGTTAGATTCTAGTCGGCGATTACAGGCATTTTTAAGCCTTTCTGCGAGTAGTTTCCGAGTTATTTGATCAATGGAAGAGGCAAGTAGGCTTTTTCCTCTCGGAAACGTGGAGTTTGAATCCATCACCTCAAGAAAATCGGCCGTAGAACCTGTTTTACAAAATAAGATGTAGCGTTAACGTTAGGAACTTTAGATGGCATCAGTTGTCTGGTGTACTTTCTTCCCCTATAGTACTTAAAATCACTGAAAATCTTGGGCCAATTATATGTAATTGGCTAAAATTGAAATGGACTTCCACTTCACACTTTCCAAAAGGGCTAAACGGTCTTGACTACCCACCTTTCGGAATTAAATGAATTAGCCGATTTTTTAATGAGTAGCTTCTACATAACAGAGTCGGTAGGTACAATGCCCATTAATCAAAATGACATGGATTCGAGTCTCAGTGTGAGAGGAAACGATTAGCATATGATGAATTTGGGGACTTTGCTTCTGACAGTAGATTTGCTAGTCTCAAAAAATCAGTAAATGTTGTCTCCATGAAGCTCGGTTTTCACCCCAGAAAACCGAGGAAAAAATAAGCAGTCACAGGAAGGAATTTGCGATTAACCATCCTCTCGTTAATAATTATTACCTTTAGTAAACCCCGAGTTAAATTGCTCCAAAAGGTCATTAGATGGGAAAGGAGAAAAACATGACAACTTACTTCCAGTTGGTAAGACTTAGACTCAAATAAGTCTTACAACTGGAAGTAAGTTGTCATGTTGTCGTGGGTCCCCTTCGGCGCCCACTACCTTCCAAGTTTACTTGGATTTCGTAAGGAGAATCCAAGAATAAGGTGGTTGGTCCTATGCATATAAGTAGTCTCTTGTCTGTGAATTGCGTGTGTTCTACTGGCAGGATTTCCTGGGTTAAGGGACGAAAACCCCGAGTTTCCTCGATGTTCGGAAATTCTTCTTCCTTAGGTTATTATTATTATAATTAATGGAGACAACAGGCAGTCATAGAATGATGGAGGAAGACCACATATCACCCTAACCAGCTTTCATTCCTTTTCTTGAATTCATTCCCACTACCTACACTGACTACCTCCAAAGGCAATCCATTCCAATCACGCACCACCCCCTATGAGAGAAAAATGTAGCTATTACCTCCTTCTCGAATCCATTCATTCTTAACTTCTAAAGATCGCTCTTCCTTTCTCTACCATCTGTGAAATAAAAAATCCCATCTTCTAGTATCCTCTACGACCCTTTCAGGAGTTTATAAGTCTCAATCATATCACCCCTCTCTCTCTCTCTCTCTTTTTGGTGGTATCTGCAGTCCACTAACTCCCAGTGTATCTTCATTATATTTATTCCACAATCCTGATACTATTTTAACGCCTTCCTTTGCATCATGACCTTTATTTGATGACCTTGTCTGCGAGTTGATAACATTCTCTCTCTCTCTCTCTCTCTCTCTCTCTCTCTCTCCAACAAACCACGTTTCTAATTCCGCTGCGGGCATGAATGTTTTGTGAATATCCGTAGGTGGGAGTTGAATTTCATCTCCCAGTGTTAGACCACCACTCCGCTTAGTTGAGGCCGGAAGATGCTTGAAAAAGTTACATGATTATCTCTCTAGATCATGGTTTCGGGATTATGCGAAAAATAACAAAAATATTAAAAATAAGAACTGTAATCCTCCGTCCACTCACATGACTAATGCGCTATAGACTAAGTCGCATAAAAAACGTTAACCTGAAATTGTAATGTTTTTCTTTTTATTTAATAATATGATATTAGCAGATGAACAACAATTAGTTATTTAAAAGTTATACGTAATCTAATAATTATGTATTATAAAAATGTTGTATCAAATAATTTTTGCATCTAACAATCTAATGATCATGTATCATATACATTTTGTAAGTAACTCAGATAGTTTCGATGAGCACTTTAGTTGGAATTATCTGGTTCGAACCCTAAAGAAACTTTACCGAGGTTTTTAGTTAAAGGTGAGTTAGCTGATCTCATACGAAAAGAGGATAGTTTTTCATCCCTCTGAGCATGCAGACTCCATAAACTGTGTACATATTATATTATCTATGGACTTAAAATACATGCAGCAGAGTGACAAGTTGGAGCATTAAAACCGTAATTAAGGGATTTCACTCGTCTCGGACGGACGAAAAATGGTTGAATGGACTATGGATGGATGGATGAATACATTTCATTTTGATCGAAATCATTTTTATTTAATAATTCAACAATTATGTATTTAACATTTTATGTGATTTAATAACAATAGGTATATATACAAATAAATATCTATTATACTGTCTACCAATCCTCAACGCATTATGTGTTCTTATTGTAATCAGTATAGTAATCGCCCTTGATGTGCATTTATTTTTATTCTTATAAAATGATACGTTGTAACTTGAATCATCCTATATTGTAATATGTCTTTTATTTTGTATCATCTACTACTCTACATTCTGTTATGTATTTTGCATAATCAGAAATTCAGTAGTTCATTTGGTATAAATGAAGCCCTTTGGTTTGAAAGACTTGGATTCGAATATCGTTCAGTATGCGAATAATCTTTATCGGGGCTTTTTATTATTATTATTATTATTATTATTATTATTATTATTATTATTATTATCTGAGACCTCCAGGGAGTCAAGGACTCATCGAGGGAGGCTGTAATTTACCCAATCCAGCTACCATACCTTCCCTTAAATTCGTTTACACTAGATGCACTCACTACCCCTAAGGGCAAATTATTCCACTCATTCACTGCTCTCTAAGAGAAAAACCTAGCTCTTACCCCTTTCTTGACTGAGAACAAACTTAACTTCCATGGATGCCCCGTGTTCTCTCCCCGTTTTCCATATAATGAAAAATTTCATCATTTGAAATGCTACAACACCCATTCAAAAGTTTATAGACCTCTATCATATCACCCCTCTTTCTACTGTTAACCAAAGTCAGCAATCCACATACTCTCAATCTGTCATCATAATCTGTCCTCATGGTCTTATCAAAGCCTTATAAAAGGCAAAATTACTTCCTTATCCTTACATGTCAAGGTTCGCTTCAGCATAGAAATTATCCCCTGAGTTTTATTTGCAACTTTTGCTATGTGACTTCTGAACTTTAAATTCTTATCCACCAATAAACCAAGATCCCTTGCCTCTTCAGTTTCTTGTAACATAAACCCCGCTAATATAATATGCCGCTGGATCTCTAATCACGCCAAAGTGCATAACTTTACATTTACTAACATTAAACTGACAGCCAGTTTCGTTTGCCCAGATTTCCAGTCTATTCAAATCATTTTGTAATTGCTGAATATCAGTAAAATCCCTGATTGCCCTGCCTATCTTTGCATCATCAGCAAACAATTGCAAATCTGAAGATAGACCCTGCTTGAAGTCATTAATGTATAGATTGAACAATAATGTCCCAAGGACTGAACCCTGAGGTACACCACTGGTTGCCTTAAATCTCGCAGATTCACACCCAATGTATACCACTTTTTGATATCTGTCTGTTAACCATCCCCTGATCCAAGTCAATACATTATGTTCCATTCCCATATTCTCCAGTTTACGAAACAGCCTATCGTGGTATCCTATCATATACCTTATCCTATCATATGCCTTAGAAAAATCCAACATTATCATAGTGTATCCATTTCCTTTATCCAACTCAGCTGAAACATTGTTATAAAATATGAGCAAATTGCTAAAACATGACCTTCCTTTAGTAAACCCATGCTGTTCCCTGCAGCGTATAGAATGATTGTCTACCCATTTCTGTATGCGAGTTCTTACTAACTTCTCTAAAATCTTCACTACCACACCAGAAATACTAATAGGTCGGTAGTTAGGCACATCAGTTTTTGCACCACCCTTGTGCAATGGAACTATATTACATTCCTTCCATTTCTGTGGTATCATTCCTGAGCTGAGACTCAAGTTATAAAAATGTGTGAAAGGCCTAGCCAATTCAGCTGAAGATTCCTTTAATTTTTATCCAGGTTATGCAAAATCTCTTCAACCTCATTTTCATGAACCTCTAACTCTTTATCAAACGTAGCAGTAGCACTGTGCACCATACCACATACACCTGGTTGATATATCTTAGCAAAGTGAGCACTCATTAACTGAACAATCTCCTTAGATTCCGACACTCGTGTACCATCTGCATTCAATAAAGTTATTCTTCCACATTCATTCTTTCTTTTGCTTGCGGCATAACGATAAAATTCTTTTGAATTGCGTTTAGCTTGCATAGACAATTTCTTTTCATACTCCGTTTTAGCTTTTCTCACAATACTCATTACTTTTCTCACCTGAGCTTTATACATTTCATAACTCCGCTCACTCTTATTCTCATGATACTCTTTCCACATCATCTTCTTCTTGTGGATTTCTAGATTAATAAGCTTGCACATCCATTTCACACCTAACCTATTTAATCTTCGAACACTAGGAATACGTTCAGATACTGCCTCGTTCAAGCGCTTTTTCAAAGATTCCCATGCATTGCTGACATTTTTTCCATTCAGTAACTGATACCATGGGACCAAATATAATATTCTTCTAAGTCGATCATAATTTCCAGCTTTGTAGTTCAGCATGTAGCCTATTTTAATCGGAGCTTCAATATAAGTAGATACTTCCCAAGAAAGAAAGAAAACAGCATAATCACTGTCACCGATTGATGGTAAAATAGTTATATTCTTGACAGATATCCCTTCTGACGCTATGAGCAAATCCAACATTCTTTGACCTCGAGTTCCTTCTTTCATGCTGCTTGAGAAAATTATCTCGCAACAATTCAATAAATTCCTGTTCTTTCTGATGATGAGATTTCTCTTCTACCCAATCAATGTTTGGAAAATTAAAGTAACCCATAATGATCATTCGCTTGGCCCATAAGGCTAAATTGGCGATGCATTTCTTTACAACTGGTTGTGTGGTATCCGGTCTCATACGGAGGTGGCAGGTTCCACAAACAATTTACAGACAAAGGAACACTTATTGGCATAGGGAAAAACCTCTTCATCCTCGAATTACTGTTATTTTATTTTTATTCTTATGGGGTTCTCCCTTTCCCCAATCGTCCATAAGAGCCCTCCTAATGAGGGACGGTATGTTTTATGACTGTAGATCCGTGTTTACGGGCCGGTTTGCCTGTTCTGAGGGAAGAAAAACCCGAGTTTTCGGGTGAACCAAACCCCTCTGCCTCCATATGAGACCACCTATTTCGACTCACCTTTAGTCGAAATAGATTATATAAATGTTCCTCACGTCCTGGACGGGAATCGAACCCAGGTCTTTCCGACCAAAGGGCTTCGTCTGTACCGAGTGAGCTACGGAGGCTCCATTACTGTTATGAAACTCAAGAATAGTTGGAATGTTGTAAACGCTTAAGAGTTTGCTGGATCTACTGGTGATGATGATTTTGTTTTCTCTTGTATTTGATCCGTTTCATTGCACTATGTATTAATGTTTTAATAATAGATACTGTAATTATATGTTGTAATTGTTTTTCTAGTATTTTATCTCATAATGTATTGTATTGTGACTATCTGTTGCATTTGTACTATGCTTTGATGTTAATAAATTCAATTAAAAAGGTAACAACAGACATTTTAGAAGTTAAAAACTCTGCTAAGTATCATTCGATATTTTAAAATCATTAATAAAGTTATTTTAGTATAATGCGTCCACTTTTCTAATTTCCAAACCTTTTCCTGTTTTATAATACAGTGCACTTGAACAAGGAATTAAGAGTGTTAAGAAAAAAGCAAACTTGTTTTCATAATGTAATACTGTATTTGATTGTTAAAATATGTCACATCATCTGCAAAAGTTTCGATTTTTCATGTTCACATTAAAGTTCCAGATATCATATAGAATAAACATAAGATCATCTGCTATGCTCTAATAGGTGAAATTATTCCGATTATTGTTAAGTTATTTTTCTTTTTTTTTATAAATACTCCATTAAATATTTTTAATATCGAAATTTAAAGTTAATATATTTGTGTTTCAGATGTTGACATTTTTATCCACACCCGATGAAGAAAATCTAACTATTTCAGGATTAGGATTCTTTAATGTTGATCTCTTTCTTATGACTTCGGTAAGATAATGTTTATAAATATTTTCCCTTTACGTCCATTTAATGAAAACTCACAGATTTGAGGAATACTTACATTAAAAACAAATGGAATTTCCATTACGTTTTTTGTGGTGTAATATTTCTGACATATTAATTGATAATAACATCCCTCTGTCAACTTCTCGTTATTGCTTCTCAAGAACGTGAGTAGAATTAAATTCTGTCAGTAGCAAATACTAAAATTTAATGCAACTGAAAATAATTAATTTATATAATTATGGTAAATATTGAATCAATCTTCCATGCTTGAGTATAAATTGTATGTAATGCATGCATTATGAAATATTTTAATACCAAACGTAAGATTAGTGATCTATACAAACGATATGCAACATTTATAAATGTATATTCTTATAATGCAAAAACAAAATATGAAGACAATTAGACTCCAAAGACTAATTATAAAATTTCATCGTTTCTGGTTTTAAAACATGCATTAATTATATTGGTAAAATAATATTAATGGACAGTCAATCAGAATGTTGGTATTTCGTCATTACTTAATAAAAATGTATGTTTGTTCCCTACAGATCTGTGGTACGATTATAACATACGCCATCATCTTGGTCCAGTCGGTTCAGTAAATTGGTCTCCTATACCACCTAAATAAAGAAAAATGAAGACTTCATCTTATTTCTTTAATAAAGATTATATCGTATTTCTTGAAATCTAGCGCTTTTCTTACTGTTATGATATTATAATTGTATTTAGAGGAAAAAGAGACAAAGAGAGAAAGAGAGAGGGAGAGGAAAATATTTCTTGTATAGACATTTAATAGAATAAATAATAATGTTGATGAACTCTTATATTTTGCAAAATTGAGTAATGTTCTTTAATTTCGCATAATCCCTATAAACAATGATGATAGAAATCAATGCAACACCACAGAGTTTTGTAAAACTATATTGTTTAAGAATTGTCACTACACAATACCCTACATCGTTACAGTATTCCTTAAAACAGTAAGTAGAAACAAAGACATTTGCCTGAAAAACAAATAAAATAGCAAATAAATATGATTAAAATTTATTTGCCATTACACTAAATTTCTTGATTACTTAGACCGTGAACATATGACACCCTTTTTAACACAAATTTGCAAATTTCCTGGTCTAAACACTACTATTTCACTTTCTTCGAAAAGATACACACGTCTAAGTTCAGTCGTATGACGAGCTTGAGATGACATCGCTGTTTCCTAATTTTAGAGGAAATATTGGTAAGAACTTTACACGGCTGCATGGCTACTATTAGGTAAGTTGATCCTTCCTACGGTTTTTTTCCAGTTACCAAGGTATTTACGGTTATTTTTTTTTTTTGACCTTTCGCTTTTTATATGCAATACCAGCTGAAGACGCTTGTACTGCAGCTACAAAGAGGTGTGTCATGAAAATGGAAGGCTTCCCTTTCGTTAGTTATCAGCTATAGAATACGCTTTTAAAGTTTATAAAGTGGGTGTGCGATCACTCGGTATATTTCATAATGCAATATATTTATGCACAGACAACGGAGTTCAGGATCTCTTTTGATAGCATAAATAAGGCGCGAACTTTTTTTAAGTGGAAACCAACCATTTAAACTGAATAATGTATTACACTTTATGACAAAAATTGAAAGGGGGTGTCACTGTTTACACAACCACCCTCCATCTATTGTGAAAGTAATGAAGCGAAAGATAAAGGCAGTTTTTATTGTAGACATTTAAGGGACACACCTTGCATCATCTTCTAAAAGAAATAATGAAGAAAGTTTATTTTCTCTGGAATACGAAATTAGAGACCATGATAGAAGAGAACGGTAATTTTTCACTTCAGATAAAAAAGTAAAAATCGTTCACTTATGTGATATTAAAGCCTTCAGGAGAATTTATGATGGAGTCCCGTTTCTTACGAGTTTTTCGTGTTGTATCTTTGCTACACACTTCAGTTGGCACATTATTTCTTAAGGGCATAACCAATAATGATTACAGACAAGTGAGTGCACCAAAGTGGAGTCTAATTATTCTGTATGGTGGCTTTACTTTATTGTTAATATGCACATGGAGAATAGGCAATCTGATTACGAGTTTAATTCATCGATTAAAAGCATTTTCTACTGGTTCCATAGTAACTGAGTTATGTTTTGAAATTATTTGCATCTCGTATTCCCTGTTCATGCGAATTCTGATGTTCTTTAAAGGTAATAGTTTGGCTAAACTTTTATGCGATTGCTGTCAAGTAGAAATGTCACTCCAAAATATCGTCTATGGGGAAGCAAAACATTCACTTCGCCTCAGCAAGTATAAGTAACCACCTTATATAATATCGTTAATTATAATCTTGCTATTTCTAGCATATTGCTAAGTATTGAGATAACCTTTGTTTATTTACCAGCAAATGCGGGTATCTACTTTTTGAACGGATTGGTAGCACCAATAAGTGAAGCATACGTTCAAATATTCTTAAGTATGCTAGCATGGCTACTGTCCCAAATGTCAATGTTAATTATTCCATCTTGGATTTCACTCTTTTCCTCATTTCACAGTAATTTGTTTTCTCTTATTAATGAAAAACTGATTCAAATGAAACAAACTCGTCATTTTATGAATGCAAATACCATTCATAAATTGTGTGTTGTTTACATTGACTGCGTTCATCAAGTTCAAGATATAAATGATATCTTTTCGTCTGGAATATTTTTTCTGTACTCCGTAGAAACTACGTTTTGCTGTTTTAACGCTTACTTTATTCTCCAAACTCCAGAACCTGTGAGAACATTTATGAAAGTTCATTCGGGTGTTCTGGTAGCTTTTTATTTTTGCAGAATGTTATTTCCCGCAACTATAATAAGCAGAATGAAGAATCAGGCAAGCGTTGAAATAAGAAGTCGACAATAATAATAACTTACTTTTCGTTATTTGGAAAAACTCAATTGCATATTTTTTCTCAGATATTTTAAATTTTAAGTATATTTATACGTTGGCATAAATGTATTTCTAATTAAAAAAAGTACGTTATACAGAAATAACTTATATATAAGAAACTGCCCACGCATAATACATAAAACATAAACATTTTCGTAAAAATACCTACGAAAATTGATATATATACGGTTAATAAACAGAGACTTGTTTATTTAGCAATACTACTTTTATCTAGAAAGTTTCATAACCTAATTAAAAGAAGGATATTACACTTTGATTCGAAAGAACTGCTTCTTCGAAGTGAGATGGATTTATTAAATTTTACGATGAAAAGACCTACCTTTTGTTTTAAAAGACAGTTCCCCTTCTCATACAACATGGGTATACTCTACCATGTCTGATTTGAAGGGAACAACGTGTATGAACTAGATAGCTCAAACCCCACTTATGGAATGAAGAAACAATATATGACGAACCGCTCCTGGTAAACAATACAGAACTCAAAACAATCCTTGAAATTTTCGAGTTTCACGTGAAACTAACTGAACGTGCGTAGGAAGTTGACAACGTAAACAAACCTTTGTTGTGTGATGAAAGGGTCGGCCTACTCTTTTTTTAGAAGGATGACACTTTTATCTTTCTCCGAGTTATTTCTCGTGTTTCCGTACTTTTGGCAATGAAATAGTGAAACTGGGTTTTTTCCTCTCATGTCTGATTTACAATTTATGAGTGAGAAAAAAGGCCGAGAAAATGCAAGAAAACCCTTCTACCCTTTTTCAACGTATGAGACGAAAATATAAATCATCATTCGTTGAAATCTTATCAGTTTTCTCTTTGAACCAAGAAGGGAATTGAGTCCATGTCCATCGAACCATCGTCGCCACTGCCTGCGCTATGGAATCGAATGGTGGAAATACATGAAAGAATGAGACAAGAAATTTTGAATCAAACTAGCAAGAGCTAGAGAGAGAGAGAGAGAGAGAGAGAAACACGAAGAAAAACAGATTGCTAAAGGAGGGCATACAGTAAAAGGAGAGGGAGAATCAGAGAAAGAATAATGTAGTAGCAGATAGAAAACGTATTTGAAGATAAAAGGAAATGTGGAAATCCATCATCATAACAAGAGGACTTGGAAATAAATGCGCTGGAAGATAGTTTTAAATATACAGTTTGTCATTAAGAATCATAACACTGACATAATACTTATACGCTTGTTCTCCATCCATCCCTCCATCAGTGACTCTAACAGGCACTTAAGCGCCCACAGCCTTCCAGGTAACCTTGAATTTCCTAACCGTAATACGAGGATAAGGCGGTTACCCCTATGCCCTCTAAAAGTGTTCTTGTCTTTAAATTGCGTGTCTTCTACTGGCCGATGTGCCTGTTCTGAGGGACGAAAAGCCCGAGTTTCCGAGAGAAATAAAAACAGATAAAGGTTCCTCACGTCATGGACGAGAATCTAACCCAGGTCTTTCCGATGAAAGGGCTTCGTCTATTCCGACTGAGCTATGGAGACGCGAACATTTGTTCTCCAGCTGTGTTTTTTTTTTCTATAAAATAATTGCTAAGATCATGCAACTAGTAGTTTCATTCTTGTATAACAACTCGATAATAATCTTAAGCTATTTCTTAATCAAAGTGACGCATCTCTGCTGGAAAGATATGAAGAGCTAAGTTATTGTTTTAAATATCGATTCTTCTAATGTTATTTTAGGCTGAGAAGACCAAATCTGTTCTTTCAGAAATGCTTGTTGAAAACCTGTTGCCGAGTGAAAAAAACAAGGTATGAACATCTCGTTTGATTGAAAATAAGAATTATGATAACTTTTAAAGGAAATGAAATAAATTTAGATACGTTGGTGATGATATTTCAAATAATTTCAACTAATTTGATATATAATATCATTAATAAATTTAATTGAGTTTATTTAATAACAACTATGCTGTCTTGTAATTTGAGTCTTTGTTTTTTAAGTCTATATTTCAAAATTACTTTAGTGAGTGTATTTTGTATTTCGCTACAACGTCTGAACCCACCAGTTATTCAGTCATCTAGAATATTAGTGATATCTTCTAGTTGTGAATTAAGCATGACATAAGTAAATGCTTGAATGCTTACGCAATCTACATTTGCGTACATAATATGCAATGGATATGTTAACAGCTATATTTATTGCTAAAGTAATAAGTCAAGTGAGGGGAATTAATAAGAATAGTAATATGGCAATTCAAAAAATGGGAATTAAACAATGAGAATTCTTTCAGCCCATACTCTCACAGACGTCTATAGCAGGTAAGTAGCTGCAGAATTGTTTTGAGTCATTAGAGACTCAAAAAAATTGTTTTTGTTGGAATGCTAAGCAGGAAATGAATCAAAAGCTCAGAGAAAAAATTTGGAGAAGAAAGTTGGACTAATAATAACCGAAACCTCCAGCTGGATTTTTGCTGAAAGTTTGAGTAGTCATTACTTAATCCGTGGTGCAACATAAATATTGGTATGAAAAGAACAGAAGATATAAGAAGAGCCTTCCTGACTGTGATGTTAAGGATCGTGATATCACGATTTTGGTTTATATATATATATATATATATATATATATATATATATATATATATATATATATATATATATATATATATGTATTTATAAGATTAAAATTAAACTGACTAGAACCCGAGAAAGTATAACAAAAAAAAACTTTAATAAATCACGACTAGTTTAATCGGTATTCCGACTTCTTCAGGTGAGTAATAAATAACATGACTTATAAAAATAACAAGGTAAAAAACATGGAGTTTCCAGCTTAATTAAAAATAAGCAGAATAGTAACAGTCATATTTGAATAGGTGACCGCGTGCTACTGTTGGCATGTGTGTGACAGCTAATTTTAGAGTGCCAGTATTGCATTACTGCGCTATGGGAATCAGGCAAATTGTGGCTTAGATTGTTGTTCAAGTGAAAAGGGTCCAGAACTATTTCTTTTTATTCTATAATACGTCTTTCAAATTCATCCTTACTTATATATAAATTGGTTGTGCGGTCCCAATCAACTTAGGACAGATAAATAAATGGCCAGACAGATAAACCTGTTTCACTTCGTCTTGAGGAACGTAGACGTGACATCTCCTACAGTAGAACACGAGTGAACGCCCTTTCCAATCATGTGCTCTTCTCCGCCAACTCTAACCTCGAAGAACGACAACACCAAGTTGATTGGGACCACACAATCAATTTATATATACGAAAGGATGAATTTGAAAGACGTATTATAGAATCAAAAGAAATAGTTCTGGACCTTTCACACTTGAACAACAATCTAAGCTACAATTTGCCTGATTCCCATAGCGCAGTAATCCAGTACTGCCGCTCAAAAATTAGCTGTCACACACATTCAACTCATGCCAACAGTAGTACGCGGTCACCTATTCAGATATGACTGTTACTATTCTGCTTCTTTTTATTAACCTGGAAAGTCCATGTTTTTTACCTTGTTATTTTTATAAGTCTTATGTTATTTCTTACTCACCTGAAGAAGTCGGAATACCGATGAAACTAGTCGTGGCTTGTTAAAGTTTTTTTGTTATACTTTCTCGGGTTCCAGTCAGTTAAATTTTAATCTTATAAATGTATACATCCCGAGTCAATCCTAATTTCAACAATATATATATGAAAAGAACAGAAGATATAAGAAAAGCCTTCCTGACTGTGATGTTAAGGATGTTAAGGATTATATATATATATGCAAATATTATTGAATGAAATATAAAAGGTTTAAAAACAATAATCAGACTGACTTTGAAGAGTTAATAGATGTTGAACATTGTGATTAATTATGCAAAGAAAACATGCGGTGAAATTGTCTGTAAGGGCAGAAAAATCAGAACACTATGGGGAAGTCTTGAAGTAAACAGGAAGGTTTGGAAATGAAGAAATAATATCGAAAGTTCTTGGCAATGAAGCCAGCATGCATCCTTACAGAATATACATAAAAATGTAATAATGCTATTTATCTGTAAAAATAGCAAACTGAAGTATGTTCATGTGTCAATATTTGGAAACAACGAAGACGAATAATACGAAGATAGCAAAATGTCCTTGTGGCTGTTGAAAACGGCTTAGAAATGGAGGAAAGAGTAGTGTAAAAAGAATAGGTTGATAAAGGTAACAGATAAACTTGAGGAACAGATATTCTGGGTGTATGGAGTAATTATGTTGAAAGATTGTTAAATGGGATAAGCTGTGTGGAACAAGAAAATAATCATGAGAAATGCAACCCTGGGTCGCATACTGGTTGGCAAAGTGAACAGTGTCGATAGCATTCTGCCAGAAACGCCCAAATATGGAATTATGTAAGTTCTCAATGGCTGCATCGTATAATTCAGAAAGTCGAATTATGCAAATGGTAATATAGACTGTGTTCAAACCAATTTTATCATTATTAGTCTGGGAATAGTGACAACGAATGTGACAGTTCTTGAGAAAAATAGGCGAAGTGACTAATGACATTAACAGCAAAATCATATTAAAAGTGAAGATATTAGAATGAAACTTGACATCAGCAGCATTCAATAATGTATGAGTTGAGCTAATCAAAGGCGATATGGTCAATTAAACAGAAAAATGAAAAGAAAACAATCAAGAGGAAAGTCAACAACTTAATTGAATCGATGCAGTTTGTGGTGCCTTAGTAAAATGAAATGTTAGATGCGACGTTATTGGATTAGTGGCAAATAACAAATTAATTTTAATTAATTTCGAGTAAAAGTTTGAGAGCAAGCTAGAAATAATATAAATGTACAAATAATATAAATGTAGTATAAATGTAGAAATAATATAAATGTAATATTAACCATATAGTAATCTTAGTATTCCTATTATTGTAACAAATCTTGAGGATGCATATCAGGAATTTGGTGACGATATCATTATTAAATCAGTTGCTTTTAAATTTGCACGTGATTATGTTTCTAAGGATATGTCAAGGGAAGACACTAAATTTCTCAGGCCTCGGTTTCTTCAATGTTGATTTGCCTCTGATAAGTAAGTGAAGCTACCTTTTGCTTAGTAACTCATTTAACTCATCGGCGGGACGTATTTCGTGCTGTACAACATTAAGCGAAATACAGCCCTCCGGAAACTTGTTAATTCACTTCTATGCAGAATCGTGAATATCCAGCGCTTAGAATATGATATAATACTGTATACAGTATAACTTTCTTCTACGAGTAAATCCATCGAATGATTTACTATTCTCGTTGACAATTGGATAAGTTTAAGAACGATGTTTTTAAAGAATAATACTATCATACTATATCATAAGATGGTTGCTTTCTTTTCCAATGTTAGATATTTTTTCCACATAAAGTACATGTACGTTTCATGGAATATATTATTGTTGAATGTTTCCTTTATTCCTAAGACTAATTTTCAATTTCTTTCAGATTTCTGGATCCGTTATCACTTTTACCATAATACTGATGACCATAATTCCACAGCAGAATGCATGCAACTGTATAGTTTAAGAATTATTCAACTGAGAATGCAGATGCCATCATCGCCCTAAAGGGGTTGGAACTGAAAGATATTGTGCATTATTAACTGTTTCTTTGTGTTTATTAAGGTATTCCAAAATATTCACTCTTGGATAACATGAATTTTAATTTATTGATTTTTATTTTTTTGCTAGAATTCAAATATTCTATAAGCATATAATGGAAATCCGTTCATTGTAGGTATTCCTATGCACGAATTGCTTCGCCGCTTGAGTGGGGAGAAACAAAAAGGAAATAAATTTTCTTGAAACACGATCTATCTACCTGTATACTTAAAACAAAAAGCTTAGAAATAGTATCTTATTCGGGGAGTAGAATTAAACCTATAACAATCTTTCTTCTGGCAGCCCATCATTACGTTATCCATAGAATTACCATGAGATTATACAAACCAGATAGCTTAATAATTTATAACAACTGTTATTTTTATTTAATTATTTATTATTTATTATTAGTAACGTCGTCAACAGCTTTAGTATGTTCATTTCTGGACGAATATGCGTTTCTGTTTTCTTGTCAGCAAATAAAATCGAACCTACGGCGGTCTTTCTTCTGACGGTTTAGCATTATCGAATTAGGAATTGAGGATGCATATCAGGAATTTGGTGACGATATCATTATTAAATAAGTTACTTTTAAATTTCTTCTTTTAAATCTTCCCTCAATTTGCCTTCCAACATTTCAAATTTTTCTTCGTGATTCGTTTCGTAATGGCGGCGTAAATTGTATTCTTTTGGATCTGATATTTCCTTATTACAAATAAAATATACAATTTTATTGCGCCCAACATCACAAAAGTACATAATTTCCCATTTATCTTGAAAAACACGTCCTTCTTCGTCCACTTTTCTTTTACTCTTTGTTAAAAACATGGCTTGCAGTTTAATCGCTTAATTAAAATCACTATTATAATTTTATTTACGACTTTAATTCAACAAGATGAATTTTTGTATGAAAACAGCACTCAAAAGTTGTGCACAATTCTAAACGATAGGTATTGATATAATGTAGATCTCACGACCAGCACAAATAAACTGGTTTTATAAGCCGCACGTTAGTTTGTCTCCATCTTTATTGCAATATGAACTGCGCAGCTGTGCATCGGAAACACCAGAATACTGAAGCGCCACCAACTGTCGGCTGGCAAACTAAATTTACTGGTTGTAAATCGTAGATATTGACTGAGCTTATGCGCACATAAGCTCAGTCCATATCTCTATGTCTCTAAAACTATAAGCACCGTATTTACAACAAATACATAATTGAAATGTATTCGCGGGTCGGATGCGGCCCGCGGCCCGCCAGTTTGAGACCACTGGCATGAACCATGACAGCACACCCAACCGAATGGATATATATATATATATATATATCAAATTATATGGTAGTCTATTTAGTTTATAGGCTGCACGTAATCCGTACATTTTATAACGTATCTTAAAATGCTTTCGCATAGCTCTTTGTATACTAGTGTTTTATATATCTAAGTGATCGAAATCTTTTAATCTCAAAAGCTTGCTTGCTACTGTCCGAAGTTTGCACTGTAGATAATTCATATGACTATTGTAGTTCATATTAAGATAAATTCCAAGGTATCGTATTGTTTCTTCTTGAGTGGTGGTGGTGATTTTACTATTGTCTGTGTTCCTACTATTGTATTGTATGTTGGAGAACAGCTTTTGGATTGTTACATATGCACTTACTATGAAACTGACTAGGGGGATTTGTTGATATCTTTAATTTTTGTATCTATTATAGAGGGTAGGGGTATGGAGTTTTAGTAAGCTTATTAGTGAGTAGATTTATGGATTTATTGCATTGCTATTTGCCTACAATTGCATTATTATTGATGGATATCATAGCTATGCATCTGTATATATATATATATATATATATATATTGATAGATCTTGTCTCTGAGAAATAGGCAATTAATATACTACATATATATGATGTAACCAACTGGAGAATGACAGAAAGAGAGAGAGAGAGAGAGAGAGAGAGAGGAAAGCAGCTCTGCATAATATTTTTTTTCTCATTAGTAATCTTTAACGATTTTTTACACCTTTAAAGTAACTAACATGCAACACCTAATGGTAAGCTAATCGATGAATGTGATATACACGAGCAATGAAGACAAATAATGTCGTTCAAGTGCTTTAAAACCTTTTGTAGAAAGATATTTCTACATCTCCTACACACCGTACAAATTTGTAAATTTCACTGAATATTCTACAAATAAAAAACTTCATGAGTAGAAGAGAGTCACATTCATCTCTTTAGAAACGAGAGCCAGATGATGAAAAACACAGTTTGAGAACATATGGAAACTTCCCATAATTACAACTTAGATAATGATATAGACTTAAAGCTTTCTATTTCACATATTTTATGACGAGAACAGAAATGTATGTTCTGACCATCTTGAATTTTAAATAACAATAAAACTTTCATAATGTTACATCTGCCTTCTTAATTTCATATCATTCACTCCACTGTGGGATGGAATGAAAAATAAATTATATTATCCGCATATGTATATGTATATGAAAGACAAAGAGTAGTCCTTCAGTTTGAAAACCTTTTTATTATACTTTTAGAAATAAAACTTTCATACACAGTTTGCAGGAACTGTTCAGTTTGTCTATTATCCAATACAGAAAACATCGAACGTTAGGGTGGTTGCAGTGCTGATCTGACATCTGTATTCATTTATTTCTCCTTCAGTTACTGAACTGGCACAGATGGTACATTCTGCATCAGAATAATAGTATACGTGATAATAGTACCTAAGATCTGTAAGATTAAAAAGGAAACACCAAAATTTAAAACAACGTTTTAAATTTCTTTAAAAAATTGTCTCACATTTTCAATAATTATTGATAAATAAATGATTACATGAATATTTATTTCCATTTTAATCATTCTTTCAGTTTGTGCGAAATTACTTTACTCAGATGCGATAAATCATGATTAAATAACATATAAAAACATGCATGTAATTAATACGCACATACAAACATGTGATATAATAAATATAAACAGCATAATTTTTAAATCTAAATTCAGTTTTATTAATAATACTGATTAAGTCGTAATTTGAATTAGATTAGCATCACTACTATAATTCGAACAATTTCGTTTTACTTGAAAGGCAAAATGTATAGTGTAGACGACAGAACGAACCATCGGCTTCTAGCAAATGGATCCTTGGATTCTACGAGATGGCATGTAATGATAATAATAACTTGCCTGGGTATTGCTTTCTCTCCTTTTTTTAGAAATTATAAAGGATTATCCTTTATAATTTCTTGTAGTTTTCATCCAATATAAATGGATGAAAACAAGATTTATGTCATGTTTAAAGTTAGTGGATAGATGGTTGCTTATGTTTACAGGAAATAAAGTTGAGAATTATGCAAAATATATGGTCATATATCTTCATAGTGATCATACCTACATGAATATTGAGATATATTCTTGCTTATGAAATGCCGAGATTAAGACACAAGTGAATGTGTTAGAATCAAAAGAGAAACTGAACTTCTGTTATTTCAGTGTGTGTATAATGTTTTTATGGCTTCTATGAGAGTATGTGGTTCGTTAATGGACATGCTTTGTTTTAATTATAAGAACATTAAGTCGACTGGCCTCATATGGAGGTGACAGAGTTCGTTTCCTTCCTCAAAACAGATAAACAATATGCGGGATATTATTTTCAAAAATATTGGAAACACATTTGAGATCATAACCAAATGGTCATGTTTTTCTTTACTAAGTGTTAACATCTGTAGTGATACTTTTTCATCAAGGTTTTGTCATCATCATTAAAACTTTTACCTGCTTTACTTCATCGTAACCCAGTTAAGTCATAATTTGAATTATATTAGTATCGCTACTATAAGTCGAACAATTTTGTTTTACTTGAAAAGAAAATATTGTATAATTTACACGACAGATGGGATCTAATGATAATAATAACTTTCCTTGGTATTGCTTTAATAAAAAATGAAAATTGTCTCCAATAGTAATTATACTCAGTTGCGTTCAGCTTCTACTAATGCTTATCAATAAAACTCGTTTTTATTTTCCTTTTGCGAAGAAGAAAAGTAGCCAGAAAACTACGCAATTAACATAATACACTGCCCTAATAATTTATTCGAATTCTAATCCAATCCAATCCAGCACTTATAACTACCGCGCTAACATTTAATTCACAAAGTTCAAAGTTATCTAAACGTTCAAAAATTTAAATGGTTTGACAAATCCTCTGTAATACAATATATAGTATGCAATAGTAATTTAAGGCGAACTATTTAAAATGTGTAATTATTAAGAATGAGCTGAACTTACAGTAGTTATCACCGTAAGATCCACCTCAAAGAAACCGAGTCCTGTTAGTTTTGGTTGGGTTGCATGACCAGATGCAAGAAAGGCGATAACCTAAATGTCAAATACAATATGATTAGTAAGCATAAACGACGGAATAAATTACTTCTGTAACATAAATATATCTGAGGAAGGATCCTATATTTTCAAAAATCGGGATATATTCTTGCATTTGAAATTTGCTTTCAAAAATATGGTGAGTAAAATAAGCATTAAGTAGATATCTTTTAACACAAAGCATACAAAATATAGCAAACAGTTACTACAAATTAGTGATATAATATTTTCATTTCAAAATGAATGAATATATTTTCACAATATTTCTAATGTTAAAATAAAAATAAAACAGTAACGAAGTAGTTATTTTACAGCAATGAAACCTTACCTCTAAGCGATCCGATAAAAGAGCATTTCCATCGTCAATTTGCAACAGCAAAGTGTTTGTGCGCGCCGCCTGAAACACATTTTTTTTATTTTATTAAATGATCACATTCTAAATCGAAATTAATATTCTTATTTTAAACACTTGATCTAAATAAATAATTCTTTCAATCATTGAATTTCTGCAGGTAAGAAAGCGTGTATAGTCAATGTAGGGAAGTGATTTTATCCTAGTGCACGTTGATACTGTTTACAGTATACACGAGTACAAATGTGCCTACGAGTACAGTGCATATATAAAGTACAATAATATTAGCAATATATTTATTATTTTGTTCACATCGTTTGAAACCAAACATTGCTTCATAAAGATGTGAAGATGATTTAGGTGCTATTAGAGTATATAATTCTACTATCATCATCATCATCATCAGCCATTGTCGATCCACTGCTGGATGAAGGCCTTTCCAAGATTACTCCAACACTCTCTGTCCATGGCTCTCCTTTTCCATGTCACTCCTCCAAATCTGATGATATCATCAATCCACCGTAATTTAGGTCGGAGTCGTGGTCATTTTTCCTCTCGTGGAATCCAATCCAGTATTTCTTTTGTCCATCGCTGATCTTGTCTTCGAGAAATATGCCCAGACCATTGCCACTTCAGATAATTCACTCTTCCTATGATGTCAGAGACTTTGGTTTGATTTCTTATCCATGTATTTCTTTTGTGATCCAATCTTGTGATATCAAGCATATCTTTCCATACTAAATACACAATTAAGTTTAAAGACTCCTTCTTTGTGCTAATGGCGCTGCAGGATACGATGTTTCGCCTCAAGTAGAATGCAAGTAAACCATACTCCCTGAGGGTACGGTGCTGGTCATCATTTAAACTAATCCAGTGTTTATTTCGATGTAAGGAGATAAATATGGTATAAAGGCATATCTGCCTGACGTTCAGGAGAATGAAGTTGATGTTGTTACTTGGAGTAATATTCGGACTGAAGATTTTGTTTATTATGCTGTAATTTGTTAAGGATATTTTTGTATATCCATGAGCTACAAGTTTCATACCGAATTCTTGAATATACCAATGCGTAATACAGTCTGCAAAAAATTTAGATAATGCTATTTAAATAATATGTGCATTTAGATGATCCTATGCGTTTAATATTATGGTTGGTTACTTAAACGAGATTCTTGTGCTTCTTTTATACCACATGAATAATATATCCCAGTTGAACCGTAAAATTCACTTAATGTGTATGGTAAGCAACATTATCGAAAAACTATCTTCATTATTAAAAGAAACACTCTTATCCATCGAAATACTTATAACTTTTTCAAAGTGATTACTAGACATGTACCGTGTGAGATAAAACTCTTCGAAATGAAGTGATTCACCAAGATTCCTCTCTACAACCTATATTGAAGTTTATTGTCGTTGCAACAAGCAGTATTAAATTATGCTTTCTTTTAAAGTGTAGCCTGGAATCACATATGCGCAGATGATTAGAATTTGTGGGCTTATATACTGCAATACTGTATATATACTGCTTATATACTTAATAACTGCAAACCACAAATAATAATAATTGTTTGGACTCAATTATTTATGTTTAAATATTACTAAATTTTTTGGAATAAATATACGAACCATGTTACTTACCTCTGCTTTCATTTTGCTGACAATAAACGAAGGGTAAAGCATCATGAAAAATCCCAAGACACTACCAAATAAATGCATTATTTTCTCGAACTCATGAAGTTCACCGTGGTCCTTCGAAACGAAGGCAAAATAACTAGCGACACAACACATTGCTGTGTGTCCAGCAAATACGCAAAAGATGCCTGACGATAAGATATTTTCGGTATCCTCAACAAGATGAATACATTGTCTATAAAAACCAAGTAATTCGTTTATCGGTCTTATTTTCTTATTTAGACATTCTTTTAATTGGTGATTAATAGCGCTAAATACTTGTTGATAGAAGAAAGCTAAGAAGGCAACCCAGGAAGAAATTACAGTGAGGGATACAAAGTCGAAACTTTCTGAAACACCAATGAAAAACATGATAAGTAACTTCTGTACTGCAGACGGCAAGGAGACAGTAAACGTACACTGATTACCACATTTCTGCATAAATACTAAGGTGTACAGAAATCCAAAGAGAAAAGAAATGATGTACAGGAAACAGGTGGTTATCGTAATGAAATGTAATCGCTTAAAATTGTTACTGAATTTCTTCATGGTTCTTTCTAGATGGCAGCATTGTCTAATAAGAGATATCAACTGAGTTGTTCTTATTGACAGCAGTAATCTCACCGATATTGAATTAAAAGTGTAATAAGCAAAAAGAACATAACATAGCCTATTAAATTGTATTACATCTTCCGCACTTTTAACTTCTGATCTGTATATTAAACATACATGTCCGAAAGTTAACAAAATTATTCCGATAGAGAAGAATGATTGAAAACTCCACGCTTTCCAATATAGTCCTTTGCAATCTTTCGATGTTAATCCTTTGATAAAACTAAAACCACACAACGTATGCAAAGATGCAATAACTTGTACTCCTTTGAAGAAGTTAGTATTCATGTTGCTTTTATCAGATGAAGTGAGAGCAAAACTGACCTTCATTATCTTGGTAAAAGTGTTCTTTTGTCAAAGAAGAGGTTTTGTTTATTTTATAGTTGTTTGAAACGCATGCGTGCTGTAGTGTTTTACCAACCTCGCTAAAAGAAAAATACTGCTATTGTTAATACTATTGATTTGCCCAGAGACTAGGATGTGCTGAACTAATTCACAATGAAGGGAAAAACATCGTTCTGTAGCGAATGATGGATAAAGATGTTCACTAATTCATAGTCTACTATAAAAACTCCTTCCGTAATACATTATCATTGTTTACTCGAGCTAGACCAGCGATTCTTTATATTTTGGTATCCCAATAATCTTTTCACGTACTGTGGAAAAGTCATTACGATGAAGAAGCTTATATACAAGGTGTTTCCACACACCTGTCATAAACATTAACGTCGTATTCTATATATCTTAGAAGTAATGAAAATGATCTAATAAACAAGGGACCAGAAACCTTACATATCGGAAACCTCTCTCTTGTACAGTATTTGATGTATGACAGCCGACAACATGCAAAGCAAATAGACCGAATTCATGGAATCCCATGATTGTAAACAACCAGTTCATATCTGCGTTGCATGTTATCAGTGATCATCTTTCAATTTTCAAAAATGTTTAATGAAACTTTTTCATTTGTTTTGAGATACAGAATACGCCTCTAATGTTGTGTTCTTTAATGCCACATGTGGCATTAAAGAACACAACATTAGAGGCGTATTCATGCTGTGAGCTAACTCAGTAGAGGTAATGAGTTAGCTCACTGCAAGTGGCAGTTGCCATTTGTTTCAGCGTTTCTAAGTCATACATCAAGTGTTTGGCAATGGAGGGTGAGTTCGTCTTTACTGAGTTGGCTGACAAGCATTTTATCATTTTATTATGAACTTGGAAATGGAAATGCACTTCGAGGACATAGGCTATATCAAGGGGCGTTTCCTAGTAAATCAAATGCCAAATAGCATTTGAATTAGAATTCCAAAAGCGAATTCTAAGAACGAGTGAACTCGAAAGTCCACTACTTTTAGCATCGTATTCATGAAAGTGGCACAGTTTCTGTAGCACGAAATGAGGAGAGGAGAAGGCGAAGAACCATCAAACTGCTAGATACCGACGAAAGCGTATTGAATATAGTAGCAGGGAATCCACGCAGTAGCACACACACAGTAGAAAATGGTGTGTCTCCCAAGCCGTTGTATGAAAGATATCCTTCATGAATATCTAATTACCCATACTGTTTCCAGCTGATATACACCTTCAAGCGCTTGGTCATTGTTGTAGATTGGTATGTTTTCGGTGTGCTTTCTATAACAGTATAGTTCGACTGGCGGTTTCTCTTGTGTGATTTTCATAGACGAGACAAAATTTATTTAAAATAGTATTTATTGTGGCATTTATTCATTCAGGAGACATCAACATCAACAGGAATGTATCTTTAGAGGAAGATTATCAGGGCTATATGTTTGCTAGATAGGCTTATAGGACAAAACTTTCTTGCAGAACGTAGTAGAAACATCTTCCATGATGGGAGACCGATGACGTTCCAATGGTTTGAGTAGTAAACATGTGGTTCCCGCATGTCAAAGGTCCTGTTTTTAAAGTTTATCACATGGAGAAACTTGTATGCTATTATCGCCCTTATCATATCGTATCATATCATATTTATTATATCACATTATGATATGATATAAACTTTATCATATCAAACTATATAATCCTGTACTGTTATAAACTCGCTCTACATGTTCTATGTTCGAATTTGAATTAAAAATCTGTATATAAAAACCATTATTTTGAAATGGAATCACAACGAAATTATTTATAAACTATTATGAACTGTCCCAATATATGAAACTAAGTTGAAAACGAAAAACTAAATAAATAAATTTCTTCCTCACTCTCGTGAGAAACAATGATCTCAAGAACAAACCAGGCAACAGGTCATAGGTCATATACCGGTACTCAAGATCTACTAATATTTCAATGACGTTTTTATCAGAAAATATCATTCAAATTTCTAATTTCTAATCAAGGATATGTAGAAATGTTCAACAAATGTACGAGTCATATTGAAAATAGCGGACTCAATGATGAGTATTTAGTTTTACCTTTCATTTGTTTTGCAAATCCTATCGACTAGTCAACGGGATTCATTTAGTTCCTGTGCAGGGTGCTTTTCCAACCTTGTTATTTAATTACTTATTTATTTACTGTTTTTTTTTTAATTTTCAAGTGAGTTAATTTTATTCTTCGCACAGATGTCAGTGTAATTTCTAGGGAAACCGTAAAAATTAATATATCATTCATGAAGTTTGGTATGCTAAAAGAAAAGAAAAAACTTACGACTGCAAGCCAATAGGATGTTCGATTTATCATATAAATGACTGAAAATTTTAAATAAAGTGCTGATGCCAGGTAATCAATACTAAACTTTCTTTAGAAAGTTTAATATTGATTACTTAAACTTACTTAAAATACAAATCGTTGTTCTTAGTTGCGAATCAACAGGTTTGCACTTTTCTCAGTTAGATACATTTTAAATGAAAGATGGTGGTCGGTACCCTGTTGAATTTTCAAGTCACCGTCTACCAACCGAGAAAAAAGAGTACGAACCACAGGTTGTTTGGTCATTATCTCATATTTTATTCTTTGTTTCCTCAAACTTCACTTACTCGTGCTCCTGACTTAGTAGACATCGCATAGATACTGATTAAACAGAAGTGCTGGAAATTTTGGAATTAGTCAAGTAAATTCCATTATTCTAAATGAAAACTAAACATGCATTATGACCATATAAAACCCATGTTTCAAATATAATAAATAAATAAAATTTAAAATATTTGTGCATTTGCATCGTTAGAATATTCTGATAAAATAATTTTTAATAAAGAAAGCCAGACTAATTAAACAGTATCATTATCTATTATTTGGAGTTGCATATTTATATATAAAAAAGTATACTTTAATTCCTTGAATTTTAAGAGTTCATATATTTATTTTTATTATTGAAATCTCCATCCAGAGAAGGTTATAATTTACAGATGTTGAATATTCAGCAGTTGATAATTTACGTTTTAAAAGACTTTTTTAAACACACACACACACACACACACACACACACACACACACACACACACACACACACACACACACACACACACACACACACACACACACACACACACACACACCACTGAATGGGAGGACTCTATGTTCCAATGATAACTGTTTATGAATGCAGTTCTCTGTAGAAATATAAATAAATGAAATGTGACCTGGTAGAGCTTTTGAATTGAATTAGTGGTTGCTCGTTTCCACATCAGGATGCCCTAAGTTTCTGTGCTATATTCCCCGCGACGTTTGGTTCCTTGCTGTTAGCTTCAGCCTCCTGGATTTTTCTGCGAGGTTTTTTTTTTTTTTTTTTTTTTTTTTTTGCTGACTCGACATCGTGACAATTTCATCGTCTAATGTTGTCTAAAAATTAATTTTGACAATGCAGTCTATTTTATAATATAAGCTATGGAAATATAATACCAACACTTTTAAGGTCCATCAGCTATTCTCCACGTGTCTTTGATATTGTACAAATTTTTATATAGTTTGCTTGATAAAACAGTACTGACCATGTGTAATAATGTAAATGTTAATATCATTATGTTTCATTCTAAAAGAGGATCATTCAAGGCTGATTCAATTTTATGACGCTTTTATGATATGTGTATTTAATACATAAGCAACTGAGATATTTAGCGTTTATATGTCTTGAATCTAATATATTCAATAACGGTGTTTCATTTATCAAAGAATAACAACTCATCGGTATCTTTATAGTAAATCTATAAAAAATAACAAATAATACAAAAACTGCCATAGAAAAATGTGAGTGACCTTTATAAATACTTTGTCACTCTAAGGTCAGTTGACCGATCCAGCAGAGGTTTTCTCTTCGAAACGTGGATTTCTCACCACTTAAAACAGGAAAACAGACAGACAAATGCACGCATTTAACAGACAGTATATAATTGCCTCGTAGCTAGAGTTTCTTCAGGTGTAATCCTGACCAATTTACCTTTGTAGGTAGGATTTTTTTCGTTGTATTACTTAAAGTTCAATTCTACACTAATTTATACGTAAGTTAGCTATCAACATCTCCTTCTCTTCCCATAATACTGATCCATATACTTCTATAGAATTAGTTACTTTAAGATTATGGCTACACTGTGTTAATGTTTGCATAAAATTATTTACTGCTCATTCCCAAATAGTTCTGAGCGGAAGCATTACCCATAGCGTCTCCATTTTTATCTACACGATATACAAAGAAAAGAAAAGAACTTTCTTATTACAGTATATTGTATTAACAATCTGACGGTGTATATGATGTACTGCTTACAAATTATAGAATAAATAAATTAGCTAATGCCTTTTATTCTCCAAAGTAGGATGAGGTCAATTAGCAATAACTTTCTGAAGACTGGTTGATAGTTAGTCTCCACCTTTCACAGAGTAGATGGCTGAAGACTATAAGTGAAAGTGAGGAGAGCATAGCAGGCAACTTCCACCATTTTGTATTTCATAACCCTACTGTGTTTGAAATAATATGAGTTATACGGTTTAATTACTTTCAGTTTTCATGGAAAAAACCTGTCTGTCCATACCAGAGATCGCCTATCTCGTGAACAGGGTAAAGAAAAGTGTCAAAACAACTCCTCCAGTGCGTGACTAGATTTGAAATTAGATCCGTATTCCTTCTGAGCCGAGCGCTTTGAATACAAAAACACTATTTCACAGGGTTTACACAGGTCAGCTCGTAAGTTATGTATTTCGCATATACGAGTATACATACTTAGGAAAATATAACGAAATGATTTATTTAGTTAAGAATATGTTTTGTGGATCTTTAGACATCTGAAACTCCACAAAATAATGATAACATTTTGAGTAATTGGAAAACATTAGTGCTCACGTCTAGTACTGAATAAAAAGTCAATCCACATTATCGTTTACAGGTCTTCATTAGTTTTGTAAGGTTTGGTATAATGATTCCGTTACAAATCAGTAAGCATTTAAAAGCACTGAACTTTTTAAATGTAACATTCTTTTTGCAGTGTGGATTAGAGCAATGGAACATTGAAGCGGTCATTCAAATGTGCAATTTGTACAGTTGCAAAAGTATCCACTCATTATTGCAGACTTCATATTAGCTGCCTGTACTAAAATTATACTGTAGGTAATAATGGTTCCAACTATCTGCAAAAAAAAATACATAACGTTAAATACAAATGCCACTTAGAACAAACTAAAGACATATTAAAACAAATAAAATGTGGAGTTTTAGATTACAATTTCTTATAATTCCGTTTTGTTGTTTGGATCCGTAATAGAAAATGTATTGCTTTTTATGATTATTCATTCAAATTTCTAAGTCAATTTTACATTCAACTGTTTGTTTTATTTTGTTTATCCTTTCATTTTTGAAAGCAAAGTAACATTAAATTCGTTTAAATGTGGGTTGAACTTAAGTAACGCGATTCATGTCTACGTTTCTGGACCAAAAACTTACGCGAAACTGGAAAGGAAATCAATAATTCACTGAATTAATTAATTATTACTAACTTTCATTAACTGTTTCATTACTAAATTTTAAATAGTTGGCTTACTGCAAATTGGCTTGAAATTAGTAACAGGTTCGCTTGTAAATAAATAATTTAGTTAGTAAATCATTTATTTTCATTCTAGTTTCACACGGTTTTTCCCCAAGATCCTTAGCATGAATCAGAGCAATATCTACATAAATTTGAATGTGAAATTCGGTAGTTAAATAATGTGAAATAGAGCACGCCTCTTTACAAGCATCCCAACAATTTCAATGCATATAATGCTTACACAATGTTTACTATTTATTGCATAAAAGCTACATTCTTAGACGTTATCGTTTAATGAATCACATCGCTTATAACAATTTAACTAAACTTCAGCTTTAAAAATATCCTACACAATTTTTAATAATAATTAAAAATATCCTACGCATCATTCTTTACAAAACTAGAAAGACGAACACGGTAGATTTTTATTTATCAATCATTCAGTAAATCAGGGATTAATTTTAAAAATGTGACTTAGAACATACTAAGTACTACACGTTTTAGCATTAAAGGCGAACATTGCTTATCAAAGCAATTATAAATATATATATAATCGTTCTTTCCATTTATTTCTTTCTAAGTCGGATATGACATATTTGCTTTGCTCTGGAAGTCATCACAGTTGCTGGAAAGGCAAACTTTGTACGAATATGCAGTGAGGAAGAAAGCTGTTCATTATGAGAAGAATAATTTCTTTAAAGGAAACCGTTTAAAATGTTGGGATTACGAGTATAAATGTATTAATCTTACGAAAGAGAGAGAGAGAGAGAAATTGCCGAGAACAGTTTGCTTAATAGTATTTGGTAAGAAAATGCAGAATGATCTGTGTCAAAGAGAAAAACCTAAAACTGAAATCGTAATTCCAGGTACCCATTTGTGTGTGTGTGTGTGTGTGTGTGTGTGTGTGTGTGTGTGTGTGTGTGTGTGTGTGTGTGTGTGTGTGTGTGTGTGTGTGTGTGTGTGTGTGTGTGTGTGTGTGTGTGTGTGTGTGTGTGTGTGTGATAACTAACATTTAATTCCAGAAACAAGAGACGAGAAGAATATTCATCCATCTTGAAATATAGCATTTTCATTAACTAATGGAATTACTCAAGTAAAAAGAGAAACAAATCGCAAGCGAAGCCTGAGGACTATAACGTGTTATACTTTATTAACGGATGCTCCTACTGTATGATTGTTTTCATCGGTTCTTGAAACTAAAAACAAAAAAAAAAATAATTAACATACAACAGGGAAATGATGACCTATATTGTAATATTCATGTTTCATGTTATGCAATAGAATTTGCATATTCTGCTATGAAAACTGAATTATCACGTTATTTAACTTTATATGCGTCCATCAATGATAAAACTGAAACTGCAGTTATGTCTCTCAACTTCATTCCAATACTGGACAATGATACGTGGTATCGACTAACTTATTTTGTGTTTATAGGGACTTTTCATATGAAGACAATAGCCGCTCTTATAAGCAAGTTACACGGTTTTCCCTTCAGAAACTGAGCCTTGTTATCCCGCAAAATAGACTAACCGGCCAGAATAATACACGTAATTATTCCCCATTCCTTCCCTCCTCTTTTACCTTGCGATGTCGAGGATTTCTATTCACTTAACCGCTACCGTATCGAGGATAAGGTGGTTGGTCCTATGGCTCCTATGTCCGTAGATGTGTGTGTGTGTGTGTGTGTGTTCACGGGCCGGTTTTCTTCTTCTGGGGAGACGAAAACCGTTTCCCGGTGGGGAAAAAAACCCTACATCCGTATGAGCTCGGCTAACTCACCTTTAGTCGAAAGTGATGACCAGACAAAGGTTAGTCACGTCATTGATGATAATCGAACCCATGTCTTTCCGACCAAAGTGCTTCGTCTATACTGACTGAGCTACGGAGGCTCTACACCTAATTAACAGACATAATATAATGACGTCTCTGACTTAGTCCCTTAGGCAAGAAAATTCCAAATAATAATAACAACAACAACAACTCTGTGTACTTGTATTCTCTATTCCTATGTTAGTTGACAAATCCGCACTGTCATTTACTAAAGTACTGCGTGTTCCCATCTATTTGAATGACTTATACATTAAATTATAATCGCCAAATGTCATCCTAATTATCATAATAAAAATATTTCAGCTAATCTTACCGAAGTTATGAGAACAAGGTCAACAGTGAAGAATCCAGATCCAGAAAACACAGGTTTTTCTCTTTGTGTTGTAATGAGAAACATAACAACCTATTAAATAAAAAACAATAATTATTAAGATAAGTTTATTCGGCAGTTATACATGTACATAAATAAATACGGTATGCAAGAGTATTAAACAATAATCGACAAGAGTAGCTTGATTTCAGATAAAAATATTAGATGCCTGAATTAAAATCTTACCATGTCTGCATTAAACAAACTAATTCACTTTCTTATGAAAATCCTTTAGATTATCGTGCTTGAAAGGCAATAGAAGGATTATTGTTACTGTCTAAGTTATACGAGGCTCTCGTATTATGAAGGTTTTATGTTTGTAGAATTCTGTCAAGCGTAAAGAAAGAGGAAATGCAGGTAAGATATTATTTTATCGCACAAAGCGTTATCTAGGTACAGTTGCATTGATTAAAATAGCTAGTGAGCTGAGAGAAGTGTCCAGAAACATATTTCAACTTGTCTTTACAAGTTTAGTGTCATCAGTGAACACTTCCCACAAACAAATAGAATAAATTGTTTCAGAATAGCTGCAATTGAAAGATCAGATTCAAAGAACCTGTCAAGTTACACGAGAATCACAACAGTTAGATAGAAAGTGCGGCTACATAGGCTTCATAATAACTAAAAGAAAAGGAAAAACTTGGTTTCATAGTAGTCAAAAGAATTAGTGATTCGAAAAGGTTAGTCATTATTTTAAGTAGAAAAAAATGTGGTCGTGTGGTGTCTTTACTTTGCGGTGCCTCTCAAGTGAAACAGAGAAAGTGTTTGTGAGGTTGATGTTAAATTGCTAATCTCATACAGGAACTTAGAAGCATGCAGAATTAAATATTTATATATTTCGATTATATATTTATTTTGTTATAGATTTATATACATATAGCTATTATTAACTATATTAGCTAAAATGCTTAATAAATGAAGTAAATTATAATGATTTTTTTTACTTAAGAATAGCCATTAACTTTGTTCATATCCAAATATCTAAATACTGCATCAAAGCAAAATATTCTCATATACTCTCATGGTCGCTCTATTAGACTTAGACTCAGTACAAATATGAGTACAAATAGCAACCTTTAGAGATATATCCTTATTTGTATTCATGAACTTTGAAACTATAAATCATGAAGGATAAACTTGCCAAATTCTTAACGCGAATTCTGCTAGTCATATAGACCAGTCTAGTTCATTAAAAAAGTCTGTGTTTTCTTACTGTAACTCTGTGTTCTGACTGACACGTGACATACTTTGCCTTTTAAGATATTCTCTTTTGATTTTCCTTTTTGCCACCTTTATTATTCATTACAATTATTTCCCATGGAAAACCAAGATCATGAAAATCTTGGTCTTCCATGGAAAATAATTGGATCGAAGATGCCTCCTTTTAGACCGAAGATACCTCCAGTATGTCTTCTTTCTCTTCCCTGGACAACTGTTATCTAAAACATCTAGAAGAGATGTATATTTATTGTATCATATTTACAATCTCAGTCATCACTACGGATATGCTACGCTGGCGATGTTTACAAAAATCTGACGTGATCATTTTCTTGCAAAAATTTTAGTAATCTCCAACCTATTTTAAATTTCTATGAGTGTGAACAACCCAGTATAATACTTAGTCATCTACCTGAGTTTAACTGTTGATGGCACTCTGGCCAGCCTGTAGATATCCTAAACCAATTTTCGCTAAGAGACACTTACATAACCACTAAGCTCTATGTCTTTATGGCTCTATATCTTTCACTATGTTGTGAAACTACTACTTAGCAGAGCTCATATCATGTGATCGTCTGATAGTGCTTTAAAACAGGAACTTTTTTTATCATGAAAGCTTTAATGCAACAAAATAGGCACAACCTTCTTCCGTAAGATAAGAAGAAATCATTGATAATTACAAGAAGAATTTCCAATATATAAAAGAAGTTCTGTATATTTTGGAGATTTTCGAGTGGTCTACCAGGATTTTGACGACGTTTCAGCTGACTCACGCTTTTTTGTACCCTTGTACCTAGTAACATGTTTTTAAGTTTTGTTTTTTCAACCACCATGACTTCATTTCCTCTCAAAACTTCCTCGCTCTCTCTCCCCGCTATTCCATTAAGAAGGATATTGAACCTCACATTGTATCCAGTACGGTAAATCGTATATGTTCAGTCCAAATCAGCATCTGAACGTAGAATGCTTTGTAATTATAAGAACCTAAATTGACTTCTTCGCAAAGCCACTTTAGCCATGAACACTAATTCAAGTTGAATTCTGAGACACATAATATAGGCAAACCTTCCTAGAAAGAGAGAGAGGGAGAGAATATTGAACAAATTAAACTGGAATGTTATTCTATTTCACTAAGCATCAATTCAGGTACTTTTATGAGTCCGATGGCTATTAATTAATAATTAATATTTTACTAACTACATGTTTGCATAATATATGAAATATACTTTTCATGATGAAACTTAATATCTGACATATACAAGGTTTACCTGGAATTGTTCTCGCACTGATAGATGATGTGTTGGAATGGATGCTAACAGAGATCCCGTTCGATCTGCCTATAAAAAAAAAGTTGGAACTAGCACATTATCCAATTAGTTCTAAACAAGATCGAAAACTATACAGTTCGTCTAACAAAATTAATAGATAGATATTGCATAAGTAACTGCACAAAAGCACTGTACTGGCTGTTCCAAACGAGAAACAAATTAATATAAATTTCATGACTAAGTTAGCAAAGATATAAAGAAGAAACAAATCGATAACGTGTTCTTTCGCGAAACACGAATATAGGCAAACCTTCCTAGAGAGAGAGTTGGCTAAATATAGAACAAATATCCAATTTATCAAATTAAGCACATTTTATAATATTTAGAACTTTCTTAATATGTAAATAAAGAAAATAAAATCAAGTTATTGTATACTACCTAATCGTAGTATTCCTGATATAATTTACTGAAATCTAGCACTTAAGTTTCCTATTAATATTTGCTGAGTTATCTCGATTTGTTTCAGTCAAGGCAAAGCGAACTGTTATGGCTGCACTCATGAGCCACAGATGCAACTACGTTTAATAATGTGGCAATGAATGATATCACTATAAAAGATTATTATTAAACGAATGCGCGTTTCATCATTGAAATGCATCTTTTATGAGTCTCCAATGTTTTCCATACGTCTTTATTTAAAAAAGAGAATTGGAGAAGTCCTTGTTAATGAATAACATTTCAATGATAATTGAAAGTTAGAATTTATAGCCTTTATTAATCCGTATTGATAAGCAGCATTTCCTTAAGTGTTACTTTAATTAATTCAGCCAGAATACAAAATTTAGGTTTTGAATAAAATAAAAATAAAACAACTTTGTAAAAGAACTTGTATATTTTAAATGGTTAATTATAATTATAATTATGAGACTGAATCCTCGTAATTCTTACCTTCAGTTGTAGATCTCTCGCAGCTACAGCAGGGAGTAACATTAAAAGAAATCTGTAAAGAAGCATCCCAAGAGAAATCATCTTGAATAGTTCCAAAATATCATCTGGAAACATAAAATAAACAAGAAAGCAACATACTGCAGAATCTCCAACATAAAATATTTCTATCCCGAATGACAAAATGTCAACGGTATCCGACACCAGCTCACAGCACTCGGTGTATTGAAGTCTCATCTCATCGCTAAATTGTATTTCAGTGTTTCCATTAGACGCATTATTATACATCTTAAAGTTCTTTATCTGTTCATTTATGTTTTGAAATATCGATCCAAAAAACAAAGCAAATACCAATATCCACATAGCTATTACACCTCCTGATGTCAGAAGAAAATGGTTTGAAATCCCTACAATGATAACGTAGGCCCAGCCAGAAATATTATATGATATCTGGTGTTTAATGTACTTGTGCATACTATACGACCAAAATAGACCCATAGAACCGTTAAAGATGATGGTTATGACCAAAATGATGATTGGCGCATTTGACGAATATTGTAGTGAACGTTTATTATGTCTTTCCTCCATTTGTATACACTTCTGAACGAGAACAGCGAACTTCCCAGCTCCTTTTAACATTATAAATCGGCACAATAAAGCGCTGGTTAATAAATATGAATAAAGCACATTGAGTACAAGAACTGTGAGAGACGATATCACTTCGGCGGTTCTGTTAATCAGCCAAACGTGATAAACAGTGCACAATAGCACGAAACAAAACGAAATCACTCCATTGAAGGTCATAATGCTCAACAGACGAAAATGAATCTTAGATGCAGAATTTGCAGTCATTCCATTCAAGAAAGAAACACCTGCGGCTGAATACCACAAAGAGATTATCTTAAAACACTTTAAGAAATTGCTCATGTTTAAGAATGCACGGTGATTTTCTTATATCAGAAACTAGAACTCTTCTGAGAGTGTCCACTTTCCCCTTCTTTTTCTGTGAGTGAAGCTGTGCTACTGTTTGAAGATGAGTATTATTGTTACATTTCGAGTGAGGCGCTACTATCACCGACCTAACTTCCGAGAAATAGACAATCGATTGCGTAGTACTTAAATTAATGAGTTCAAATATTTACATTGTAACCACATTTATTTGTTCGTTCGAAAGGATAATAGAAGATAAACTTGGAAATTAATCCAGTATATTTCCATCTCATCAGATTGCTAATATATTTTCAAAGCAACAATATGAATTTCACTCTGGGAACAAATAAATATTTTCCTTAATTTTCATTGACATTCAGTTAGATGCCAAGCTGCTTTATTATCAGAAACTTCCTTTCCAAATGCTGTTGTTGTTTTTTTTTTCGTTTTTTTTGTTTTTTTTTTATTATTTCATTTACTTTTTGGCAGAGAGTAGTTTAGTAGAACATAAAACGGAGTTATAAAGTTTATTAATTTTATTTATTTATTTAAGAAATATTTAATGTTATTGATATTTAATATTAATTTTATATATATTTAACTCATTAATTAGCAATGAGCTAAAGGCTAAAGAATTGGTAGTATAACTGACGTCTAGTAAAAGACCAGGTATGTATATATATATATATATATATATATGTATATTTTTTTTTTCCCCTGCCATCCAAGAATATTCTTGGATGGGCTACAGCGCAGTAATTAAGCATCAATAAATCCATTGTTGGTAATGAACTAAAATAAATGGGAGTTTGCAGTTCACGGCAGTATAAGACTATTTAATTTAAGTCTCAGCTCTGGCAGGGTTCCAAGGGAGTGGAAAGAGGGCAAAATTATTCCCTTGTATAAGGGAGGTTCTCAGTAGCAAATTATAGACCAATCAGTATCTTAGGCGTGGTGATAAAAGTAGGTAAAACTGAAAGAGAATTCAGGAATGGGGGGGAGTAAAATATGATAATATATGAGGGATAACATGGCTTTGTAAAGGATCGGTCATGCCTTAGTAATTTGCTAACTTTTTATAATAGAGTAAGAGCAGAGTTGGATAAAAGCTACACAATGATTTTGCAAAGGCATTTGACAGAATACAACATGGAACACTGTTACGCAAATTAGAACAAATAGAAATGGATATGATGCTGGTTAAGTGGATAAGAGGATGGCTGCTGGACAGATATCAAAGAGTGGTATATGGAGGGGCAGAATGGAAACAAAAACAGGTGACTAGTGATGTGCCGCAAGATTCACTGCTGGGACCTCTACTGTTTAATTTGTACATAAATGATATAGGGAATAATCGGAAATGAAATATTCAGTTGTTTTTTGATGATGCAAAATTAGGTAGAGTAATAGTTAATCCAGGCGATGTGGAGAGCTTGCAAGACGATTTAAATAGGCTGTCAGTATGGGAAAAAGTTAATGGTGTCAGTTTAAGTGGAGATATGTAAAGTTATGCATTTTAGGATAAATAGATTACAAGTCGTGTATCACATTGTACTATGTGGCATTGTACTCCAGGAAATAGATGAATAATATAGATTTAGGAGTGGAAGTGGTAAACAGAGAGTTAAAGTTTAGAGGACATATTGATAAGGTTGCTAAGGTTGTCCATAAGATTACTTGGTTATTGAAGAACACATTAACAAATTGAGATAAGGAAGTTGTTATTCCTCTTTATAAGGTCTTGATACGTCCACATCTGGATTATTGTGCTCACGTCTGGTTTTCTGGGTTATTTGGTAATGAGGAAGTAGTGGAGTAGATCACAGGCGAGTGATCAAGATGGGGAATCGTCTGTGGAATGTTCCCTATGAGATAGATTGAGGATGTGTTAATTGTAGAAGTTGGTGGATAGGAGAAAAAGTGGGGATATGATATAAACATTATAGTTGATTTTTTTATATACGATCCACACTCGAAAGGCCACATAACCTGTATCACATTTTATTGGATATATGCAGGGGAAATGTTTCAGCGTTTGGCTGGAGGTGAAGAACAAGGGGTCATCCCTGGAAGTTGAATAAAGATGTGGTTAGTAGGGTGTGAGGATTAGATTTTTTGCTTGGAAAGTGGTGAATGAGTAGCATTGGGTTGCTAGAGTATGTTCTGAGTGCTTTGTCTTTTTATGGGTTCAAGGAAAATTATGATAGATTGTGTGGATAGATTGAGTCTCACGCGATGAGTGTTCGGACTCCATCGAAGTGCCCGTGCAATAATAATAATAAGAAGAAGAACCAGCGATATAAACTACTGACAGTCGGGGCTAATGTCTCCCGCAAAAAGTGAGTGGTCTCGTAGTCAGATCCAATATTTGGGGACGTGATGATCGACTAAAGAATTCCATAACAGTTTTCATGACATATTGAAACTGAGTGTTGTCAATTTTCACGGAAGAGATGCATTGCGTAAGCTTTTGTTCCCATCAACGAATACACACCATCAATTAATATGGACGCAGAATTTGGATTGTGGATGCAATGCAAATCACTCCTTTTTTGCCACGTGTTGACTGTGTCTAAATATGAATGACTTTTGGAGAATGTATTTGTAACCTGACAATTTCTTTGTGTAGTATGAATTAAGTCCACCACTCGAAGCTTATGGAATCGTGACTGCTGTATCTCACTTTCAGAGCTTTCCTTCTCCTTAATATATGTTCTCTTTGTTGGATGAGGCCACCTACTGTAATGAGGCGGACCTTCGTAGCAATTTGGATCAATGTTGGAAATTCCGTTATATCTTCCGAAAGTGACTTCATATATAAGAGAGAAGTTTTGCATTTTCAGGCAGATTGGATCAGCAATAACGCAAGTTTCCCTTAAGATGTTGTCCTGTATGTTGGACTCTGTTCAACTTTTGTCTATTTGTTTTCCCTCTCAGATTTTAATGCATATTTCCAAGAAGGTGCAGCATAAGATATCAATGATAGCTCCGGTACATGTTGTTTTTAGCGCTCGTCTGACTAATCCCCACTTTAACCCTGCCTACTTAGCTAGAAGGTTTACTATTTGTTATTTGTGTTTGTTCGGCAACAAATAAAATGCGCTTTGAATGTAAATTTTTATCTATTTTTACTCCTAGATATTTTAGCTCATTGGCTAATTAGTTTAGGAAGACCGTTAGACGTTGATTTGATTTTTACGTGAGATGTGGAACACTTTAGACTTGGTGCTATTGAAGATAACTTTATTTTGTTCTTCCTTTGCCGTTACTTATAACTGTAAGCCGCCACGTCTCCGAATCGTTATCATCGCATCATCGGCGAAATCTACTGAAATAATTTACTGTCCCTTTTGTTTCAGTAGTGAAAGGAAGTCTTAATAGCGAGTCATACTGGATGTTCCAGAAACCTGGTCCACAGCACGAACCTTGCGGACAGCCTCGTTTGACTTCTTTCCTTACAGCTGTGGTTTTCAATGTTAGCTGCTCTTCTGTCTGTAAAATAATTTTTGTAAGGTAGAATAGTTTTTTTTTGAACATTTGTAATCTCTTAATTGATTAATTATGACTGGCCACCACACAGCATTGAAAGCTTCTTGTACATCGAGTGAGATCAGCAGTACTTTTTTTGTGTAGTATATCTTCTGTAAATTCTTTAACCTCCATAATTGCATCTACTGTGTTTACTCGAGGTTTAAATGAATGCTGTGTGTGTGTGGGGGGGGGAGATACTGAAATAGTCTAACTTTTCTCTCTCGAAGTGAGAGAAAACAAAATCGAAATACTTCTAAATATTCATATAAAAACGGATATTACAAATGAAACTTTAGTTAAATTATAAAATAATATATCGTCTAATCTTACCTCCTGTTTAAGCTTTGTTGTAGCAGCAGTAGGAATGATCATCAGAAAAATTTTATATAATAATGTTATAAACGACAGCACTCTAAAGTGTCCATAAACAGAATCAGACAACATAAAATAAGTCAGCAGGCAACACAGACTAGTTTCTCCTGCATAGAAAATCCATGTTCCATGGGAGTGAAGCTCTTGAGAATCGGAAACAGCTTCCAGAATTCTACATATAGTAATCTCAGTTTTTCTATTGTGAAGTTAGCAGTTTCTGTAAATGACCGAAATCGTTTAAAAGTAATTTGTTGATTAATTGCTTTAAAAACCTCTTTGAAAAACAAAGCAAAAAAAATTATCTACGTTGGGATTATGGTCCCTACTGTTATCAGAAACACGTTCGAAATGCTGATAGTAGCAGCATAGAAACACAACGGAACACGGATAAAAAAATTATCTCCGCAACAAACAAGATGGCTGTACGCTAAATAAAGAGCTACTTTTAATATCTTTAATACTTTAATTACTTTTAATATCCTGAACTGATGTTCAGGATATTAAAAGTAATACAATAGGAAAATGGAATTCGAAACGGAAGAAATAATTTTATTTGCCTCTCCATTTTAATGCAATCTTCAATGACGAAGACAAATTTGCGAGCTCCTATAAACATCAGAATGCGAATCCAAACTGATTTCACAGATACAAGTATAAGACCGTAAATACAGTTTACTGGAATGGATATTTCCGATTATTAACATATTGAACCCACATATAATGCAACATGCATATAAGCACGACTGACAATGAAGATAATCCGTGAAGAGTCAAGACGCTAAATCTCCTGAAGTAAATTCTCGATGAGGAGCTGAATGTCCCATTCAGAAAGCAAGTTCCCATTGCTGTGTACCACGACGCGATAACTTTGAAGTATTTCAGAAACGTGTTCATATCTATAACACGATGCGACTGGCAGACTAAAATTCACTCCCGGAACGCTTCATTTAAAGGCTACTTTATATAAAGATAATACAAATAATTAACTGGTCTTGATTTTTTCATCAAACACCTTTCGCTTCTTAAAAACAGTGATGAGGTCACCCTTCCTTGCCAATAACGTGAAGTGTTCTCATGTGGTATTCCTAGAAAAAGCAAACATTGTTTTTTATTATCTTACCTAACTTCCTATAAATTTTCTCAAGAGAAACATCTCATCAAAACTAGATGACACAAGCAATAAGGAAATATTCTATTATGAATTTAAAACAAGGCCTCTTAACTTATTATGAACAATATTGACCTACGGAGGAAATACAGTTGTTAAATTAACTGTTTTCATTTCTCTCCCATCGTAATGGTGTAAACAGATATCAAATTTATCTTATTATCTCAAACAAGGATCATAAGATGCTGGAGAGGGGGAAAAGCCTATTTTAATTTTAAGCTCTTATTCTTTCACTAGTAATAACCAGTAATTAATTATGACTGGACAAACTACCTATCATAATTAATTATGATAGGTAGTTTGTTTGTTTGTTTTTTCCACCGAAGTAAGTGTATCACTTTTATGAATTTCCTATAATAATATGGTATTAATATTAATATTATCTGGATCTGTCAGAAGAGGCAAACCTTAACGAAAGGATATTATAAATATATAGTGTTCATGTTACAATTAATGATTATTATAGATCTTTGAACTTAAATATATATTTCATATTAAAACTCGAAAGACAATGAAAAAACTATGGAGTGTTAAACAGAAAATATCTCTAAATTTTATTCACCAGGACTTCTATTTTGTTCAGCTTGCTATTCTATAGTAAATATAGACTTTTCGTATCTGTTTATGTAGTTCTTAAAGGTAAAATTTCACCTTTAAGAACTACAACTCTAAAAATATCTTACATCGCAAGAGTGATATATTTTCAATACCTAACATTATACAGCATAAATATAACAAAGGTTGTAGTTATGTTCACTTTTTACTTTGGAGTTACGACAAAATAAAAAAATCGTGAGAATTTGAATTTTTTTTAAGTTTTATGTAGAAATAGGGTATATTAAAGATGCAACCTTATTTCAAAGCCGAATATGTTCGTGAGCTTTGAAAGTCTGACGAGAGCTTATGAGAATACAATCCTCGACATCGACAAATATACCCATTTCTGCTTAACTGCCATCACCGAAATGACGCCGATGGGTCTTTCTTTGGATAATCAGTTTTTTTTTCTTTTTGAGAAATGGTCAAGATATAAAGATCATTTGCCGTAACCTGTATATCAATTCATCTAAAGATTTCTATCTCTACTTTCATAAACTGCACTACAAAAGAAAATAAACTTTTAATTCTTGTAAGCTATTTTTAATCTCTGAAATTCCATGTGCCACGTAAAAGAACTATAAACTTATGATGTTCAGGTATATGTACATGCATTGGTAAAGTTCATTCGTAGCTTAGAATGCTGCTTTCTATGGATGTAAAATGGAAGCAGTATTCGAGTTGTTGTAAAGAGTATGTGAATGGTTTCTTGTAATATAAACTGATTTATTATACGCATCGTTTTATAACTGATGATCGACTGAAATTGTTATTGCTGCTGCTGCTATTAGCATTATTGCATCTGCTTTAGGCCTATTCCCGGACGATTCCGCTTGATCTGCAATGCAGATCAACTGGAAAAATACTGTTCTGTTTTTATCTAATGCAGCGTTTATTAGGTCTGTGAAATCTTCCAGGAGTGTTGCTGTTCTCTTATTTTTTTGAAAGCCATATTGTGTTTATGGGACGATTTGGAATTTTTCAACGTATGTGGAGAGTTTGCAATGCACGATGCTCTCCATGATTTGGTTTATTACAGACAATATGACGATGGATCTGTAATTACTTATAATGTTTCTTTTTCCATGTTTATGTATGGGAGTGAATAATGCGGTCTTTAGCGTTTCAAGTAGTGAAACGCTAAAGACTGCATTACGCTTGTTTTGAAGATTTTATTTAACAGTTTTAGTATAACTGGACATGGGTTAGTTGAGTGTTTTTTTTATGTCTTTTGGTCTAATTCGGTGGTCCTTTGTTAGAATTAATTTGTTGAATTGAAAGTAACAGTTCTTCTTTTGTTACTGCAGGGAACCACATTAACTGGGTTGCTCGTGGTCCTAGCGAAGAATATTTCTTTGTGTGAGGAGAGAAATGTTTTCTGAAGTTTTTGGGCAGAGTTCGCAAAGTGTTGATTAAAGTTGTTTGAAGGATTTGGGCTCGCAACTAAAGTTGTGTTTTTTTTTAGTTTCTGAGGCAGTAATTTTGTGTGTATTGTCCAGTATTTCATTAATCATGTTCCAGGTTTCCGTTATGTCGTTCTGAGCTGTTATGTTGTTAGTTTATGACGATATTATACTTTTTTGTAGTCTCTGTGAGTTTTAGGGGTTCTTGTTTAGTATGTAACCGTAGTGCAGTGACATAATGGTCTGCTAGTTTACACGTTATAACGACTGTTTTTTTTTTTGTTGTTGTTGTTGTTGTTTCTGAGGCAATGGTTTTGTGTCTATTGTCTAGTATTTCATTTATCAGGTCCCAGGTTTCCGTTATGTCGTTCTGAGCTGTTGTTAAGTTGTTTCTATAATAGTTACTTTTTGCAGTTTTAATCTGTGAGTTTTAATTCTTAGAGATTCCGTTTTCTTTTGTATTCATCTTGAAAACCGGTATTGTTAGGTGACTTCTTAAGTTGTTTCCATAGGGCATTTTTTTCTTTGTATATCTATTAATATGTTGTCTGTTATCTATTTGGGTGTATTTTTATTTTTGTTAATGCTTTGTTATATATTTTATTAAATGTAAGTTTAAGATTATTATATACAGCCTCAACAGAGTCTAAAGATGCTATCTGCATCCAGTCTGTTTTTCTGATTTCGTCGTTTACTATAGTTTCGTTTATGATGCTATTATAATTTTTTGTAGTCTCAGGGAGTTTTATGGCTTCTGGTTCAGTATGTAACTGTAGCCCAGTGACATAATGTTCTGCCAGTTTACACGTTATGACGGCTGTTGTATAGCTGTAGGGAGGGGTCCGTATATTTATGGGAAAATACAATCACATGATGAGGTGATTGTATTTTCGACTATCTCTTCTCGTATATAAACGACTATATACGAGAAGAGATAGTCGATATACGACTATAAACGCTGTGTTGTTATTTATGTACCTAATGTTTATATTTGTGTCACCTATTATTATCAGGTATTCTGAGGCACCTTCTTCAGTGGTAGAAAGTCATCTGCTTATGTCATATGGTAAAGAATAACTTCTGCATCACTTCAACCTCAGTATTTACATCTGGGTCTACCTACTCGCTGATGAAACCTCAACAAAGATCGAAACCGGTCTGGGTTAAACCCTCCCTCCATAACGTATAGCGTCATAGATGTCCGTAAGGAGAGGTGCTTTACATTAAGTAAAATACTAAGGATAGTGATCAGACTTAACCCACCTTTACTATGAGTTGCCCTAGCCTCAACCAGGTGTTGGCTTACGCTTGGATCCGCCGAAACTTTTATAGTTTCTATATATTCGGCATGAAACTCTTAGAATTTCTTTCTTAGAGTTTCTATATTCGGCTTTGAAATAATGTTGGATTCAATATCCACTTAATTTGTATAATTTTGATCTCCGAAGTGAAGCATTTTGGGCTCTTTATCTCAGTCGTCTGTTTAATTCATCAAGAAATTTTGTGGTCCTTACTTTGGGTGGTCTGTATATTGCGTTTTAATATCAAGGAGGTTCTCTTGTAATAATAATATAATAATAATTTGCTCTGACACTAAATCCAATTCGTGGTTTTCATGATATTGAAAAGGAAAAAATCAGTACAAATATGTTTTCGAAAACTAAGTCTGTTCAGGTGAAAATGAAACTGTGTCGTTATATGCATCTAATATGAAATCTTCTTGAAAAAATATATAAAGCTAATAATAGCTTTTTATATTTTTACCAAAAGATTTCTAGAAAATTGTTAATAATAAAACTGCCCCAATATTCATATCTGGTAATATGATACACTTTCATATTTAGCTAACCATTTCAAAGGAGCAAAGACCCAGAAGTATATTATACTTGTAATGATCTAACACCTGATCTTCTAAACTCAGGCCAAAATCATTTCTAAATACTGTAGCGCTCATCTGCAGACGCTTAATCATTCTCGATGGTTTTTACATGTAAATAAGGATAAAATGCAGTTTAAAACATTATGGCAGAGTTTATTTTTGTGAACGTAACATATGATATATTAGGATAACCATATATATATATATATATATATATATATATATATATATTAATGTTAATTATTTACTCGGTAGAACTGTATATAAAAAAGGAAATTAAATGACTTTATACCGAGAATGATAAATTTATTGTTAAGATCCAACTAGTTTCGTTGAAATATAACTTCTTCAGGTATCATGGTCAAAGAATAAAATAAAAAATAACAGACACATGAAAAAATACATTAACAGATCTAGTATAAAACAAGTACATTTAAAAAAATCTAAAGAAATATCGCTTGATTCGTCTTATATTAATAACAGCCTTAGCTATAATATTTCTGAGCTCACATTGCCACTGTCCAATACTGGCGCACTAATGCCAGCTCACGCACGTAGTCAACTTCAGTTGGAACTCTATCACGCTTCTTTTTTAAATGTACTTGTTTTATACTAGATCTGTTAATGTATTTTTTCATTTGTCTGCTATTTTTTATTTTATTCTTTGCCCATGATACCTGAAGAAGTTGTATTTCAACAAATTTCCTTATATATATATATATATATATATATATATATATATATATATATATATATATATAAGGAAATTAAATGACTTTATACCGAGAATGACAAATTTATTGTTAAGATACAACTAGTTTCGTTGAAATACAATGTAGGGGTTCATAACTTTACTTCGGAGAGCAAACAAGACTTAACACTGCGACCATGACTGTCGAAAAGTCATGGCCGCAGTGTTCTGTGATTACCAAGGCGTGTTCTTGGTGGACTTCTTGCTTAAGAGAGGAACAATCAATGCAAAGCTTTGATTGTTCAAAGAAAAAACAAAAGAACAAAATGTGATAAATAGGATTGGTGTGGTCCAGGAAGACGTAAAGCCTCACACGTATGAGACACAGTCATCTAATGATGATTAGTAATATAAAATACAAAGAAATAAAACTATGAATGCAAATATGGCTGCATATATTTGAATGGTTTAAATTGACTCGATGTTAATTCCATGTAAATAACCAAATCAATGAATCAATGTACAATGTACTTGACAACTTCGGTTTTTGACATATTGAGTCTAGGTGAAAGGTCTCCTTGTCAACTAAGTGTTTCTTTCCAGCACCGAAGATGAATGAAAATTTTACTTGAAGCAACGAAATGCTCTGTGCTTCAAGTAAGCAAAGCCGTTGCATGCAACTAGATATACAACACGGTTCTTCGAAATAATTACTTGGATTGCATTCGTCATTCAACTACTTTATGAAATGCTTGTTGAGTAAACAAATGAATTCCAAGTAGTGAATAGCAAAGAAAGTCTACGCATGTCAGTAAAATGAAAACTTAAAACCTGTCGATTTGAAAGAGAAATGCTATTTGGTAAATTACTACGATGAACGATGACTCAGTGAATGATTATCATGGCAGTTTAATGTGCACGTGGCATTAAACCTATCCAAGGATTGCGTTTCTCCCCCCCCCCTCTCTCTCTCTCTCTCTCTCTCACACACACACACACACACACACACACACACACACACACACACACACACACACACACACACACACACACACACACACACACACACACACACACACACACACACACAAATACGAATTGCAAAGAAAGAAACGAATAATTCCAGGTGCGTTAATTTGTGGGATTAGAAAATTGTATTTTGGACAATTTGGAATATTATTGGACATTAAGTCATCAGAAAATAGTGTGTAAGCCTTCCTTAGCTTTATATTCTCATCATTTCTATAAGGAGAGTGTGCTGAACTACCGAATCTATTCTCCTGCGGACTTATCTACAAAAAGATTTTGATTACAAGAAGGAATAATGAATGTGCAGCATTGTTTTATAGCTAGGTTAAAAAACTCGTATATTATAACAAAGTGATACGATTGCTTTAACTTTAGTGTATTTTGGATAAAGTCTTCTTTCAGTGTAATTTCAATATTTTAAATATTGAAATTACACTGAAAGAAGACTTCTTCGTTATCAAAAGTCTTCTTTGGACAAAGAAGACTTTTGATAGTCTTCTTTATCCAAAGACTATCAAAAAATTAAGTCTTTGGATAAAGAAGACTTTATATCCAAAGACTTCATTTACATTTGCATAACAATTTGTTATTATAAAGAACTCGAGAATGCATGAAGGGTGATACAAGTACTTATCTCTTTCGAAGTCGTTCTTTTAGTTATGTAGGAAGGCGAATTTGGTTTTGTTACGTTTCCCACCTTTTTAATGCAAATCAAGATGTTTTTATGTCATAGTTAATTTCATTTCGCATTTTATTTAGTTTAATCAGTTCTTCAAATTTGAACATTTTTTCCTGAAAATTTTGGAAAATGAGACTGAATAATATTGCAATATGATCATTGTAGGAAATCAATTTCCGTTTTGTCACTTTTCTAGATGTTTTCTTCTTAAGACATCTTGTAGGTTTCGGCAATGTGATATTAGTACTATTGAATTAATTGCTTGTTCAGTCGGAAAATAAAAAGTCAATAGGACCTTGAATTTGAGTAAACTACTTGACTACTCTGAATCTTTAAAACCAAAGCCGCACAAACACATTGCTAACAGGACGATAAACAGCTTCAAACGACGTTTTTTTAAGGATTTTGTGTTTTCTTACCTGTTTATGAGTAACATGTTATAGAAGTATGGTTCTCTGGATCTTCTCTGGAAATATCGACTAGCTCTTAAACCGTTTCTAATATTCTGAAATGCTTATTTTTTTATCATAACATAGAACCAATCAAAAGTGCAGAATATTTGAGCACATTTCACTTCTCACAAGCAGGTCCGTTTTGAAGAAGCTGCAAATAGTTTTTTTCCTGAACTCTCGAAACCGTTCTTTAAAATGTAGTTTTGAATACTACGAAATATTAGCACGATTTTAATATATGTTAATTCACATACGACGGTAAATGTTTAGTTTCCTCATAATTCTATAAACAATAACTTATAGTCTACATCTACAAACAGGTCTGCAAAGGAATTCCGAAATATTTATTAAAATATGGAATGCAGTACTCGTTTGTTCACTTGACGGCTCTCTTTACGAATTCCTGAATTATGAAGAACATCTGTTAAAATGTTCTTCATAATTCAGTTAAAAACCCAAATGCAGCAATTGCACTTGAACGATCGCTATCTTAAATTACTACAAAGTATAACTCATTTCTAAAAGCTCTGGTGGTCTTATATGAAATAGTAGTGAAAAATTTTTTTCAGTTGTAATGAAACTAAATGTTTCGGTTTCGTTACAACTAAAACTGGCGACTATAACGAATATGAATAAATGAGTAGCTCTGGGGAAGGAGGATTAAGGGATCGCGTTTCGCAGCCTTCTTAATCTGTCATACTCTAGAACAGATCCATTTGAAACAGCATCTTGCTATTGGTTTAAATTAGGGATTCCCAACAGGGATGGATCGACTTGAAATAGAGTTCGATGTCTAAGGGATCGAATTGGGATCCATAGACAAATTATGTTATAATAATAATAATAATAATAATTATTATTATTATTATTATTATTATTATTATTATTATTATTATTATTATTATTATTCCATTTGAAAATAAAACTACGAACATTGGCCTTGGAATATATATATCAACTGTTTTTATTTAGTACACGAATTTTACATCTAGATGGGGGAATTATCCACCAAATGATAATTTCTAATCATACACGGACCTCGTAGAGCCGGCAGTCGAATGGCAGATCCGTTACAGTAAATCTCATATCTTACAGTTATAAAATAGTTACAATCTGAACATTTCGCGCATGTGCACATTTAAATACCTTATAAGTCCTGTAGCTCCTAAACAAGGTGTTTAAATGTGCACATGCAAGTTTATGACCATCGATATTCCAGAGAATATTTAACATTTGAGTATATTTCTTTGTCTGACAGCGGATCATTATCGCTTGAAATCCATAAAACGAAAGACATTATCTTTGCATGCACCTGTCATGCAATATCGCATGCTGTTGTTAATGATCTGGTTTAATTAGTGTTTATTTATTTCTTCCTGCATTTTCTTGTCTGTTTACTTGTTTTCTAGAGCAGGATCGTCCCTTTCAGCTGTTAAAACAGTCTAGAACTTAGCGTGTTCATTAAACTAGACATGATATTATGCTACCATGACGATAGTATGTGGCGTCTTGTAGGGTCATGAAAGACATCACACGATGCCATTATAATATATGATTTGAGATATTTTACATTTCATTGTGATAGTTACTTATATTATTCAGACGAGTTCTCAATAGAGAATCGTCAAGGGTCAAGTTCCACCGAAGATGGTTTCAAACAGCTCAGATATTTCTCAGCTGTTTTGTATCTTCAATAGATATTGAAGATTTATATCTTCAATATCTACGCAAAAGCAAAAGCAAAAACACACATGCATCATATGTATGAATCGTGATAAACATGAGTAATGCTCTTTCGCACTACCTATGAATGTCGATACATTTCAAGGGGAGCCGCATTATACTATAACAGTATACGATTTTGTTACATTATAATAGTTATTGTGTTCTTGTCAGATACGTTTTTCAGATTACAGTTTTTTGTATAATTTTTCGATCTGAACATATTTCACTTTCTGATTATTATATTTTAGATTTTAGGTTCTATGGTTGATCATTTCTTGTTATCTTGTTATTTCATGTGTTCGTAGCTATTCGCCGTTTAACATTGAAGTGGGGTTTTAACTTTTAACTTTAATATGTGTGTGTGTGTGTGTGTGTGTGTGTGTGTGTGTGTGTGTGTGTGTGTGTGTGTGTGTGTGTGTGTGTGTGTGTGTGTGTGTGTGTGTGTGTGTGTGTGCGTGCGTGCGTGCGCGCGTGCGCTTCTGTATCTTCCAATTAATGTTCGTCCACACAAAATAGCAGAAGGCTATGACATCTCAACTCTTAATACACTTCTATTATTCACCGTTGTAAGCGAATCCTTTGAAACTTTCTCGTAAACGTTAATAAATATTTGTCCAAATATTTATTGGATTTTTTATAAAATTAAATCAGGCAAACGCCGTTATGCTATATAGGAGGGTGGTCTGAAAAGTTCTCGGCCTCGCCCATAGATGTAAACACTATCGGCAAAATGTTTTTTTTTTCTTAAGTTGGTGCATCTGTTATAAGCATCCAGGTGAAATTGCAAGTCATTCTATCAAGTAGTTTGTTTTATACAGCTGCCTGAAGTAAAAGTGCTGTCTGTATCCCCTGAAATGGATAAAATTGAGTATCGTGCGATTATAAAATTCTTTGTAAAAGAAGGTTTAGCACCAAAAGAAATTCATTCGAAGTTCATAAAATTTACTCTTCTCCTTCGTTTTCGACAATTAAGAAATGGACTGCCGAGTTTAAACGTGGCCGTACCAGCCTTGAAGATGATCCACGTGAAGGACATCCAAAAAGTGTACCTACATCAGAAATCATTGATCAAGTGCACGATATGGTATTGGATGACCGGCGAGTCAAATTGCGTGAAATTGGACTATAGGCATTTCAAAAGAACGTAATTTTTTTACAGTCTTGTGCATCCCTCTGGGGACAAGAGTACTCATGGGGACAAGAGTACTTTCCCTTCATTCCTCGGGTATATTTTCCTGTTGGCAAACTTTCGTGGGACCTGTTCATGAAAGTTTGATAACAGGAAAATATACCCGAGGAATGTAGGAAGAGTACTCTTGTCCCCATCTACAATGGTAAAGGGGATGCGCAAGACTGTAAAAAATTACAGAGGAATAAAGTTGATGTCCCACACAATGAAAATCCTAGAAAGGGTTCTTGATGGAAGATTGGGGAAGCAGGTGGAGATTGCAAAGGAACAATTTGGCTTCATGCCTGGTAGGTCAAAAGAAACAATGGGAGCTGCATCTGGCATTTATTGATCTGGAGAAAGTATACGATAGAGTGCCAAGGCAAGAAGTCTGAAGGTGTCTGAGGGAGAAGAAGGTTCCGGAGAAATATGTCAGGGAGGGAGATGTACAGAAATGTGAAGACAAGTGTTCGGATCTGTCTGGAACAGACAGAAAATTTTCAAGTAATAGTTGGCTTGCAGAGGGTCGGCATTAAGTCCGTTTCTGTTTAACATTATGATGGAAGTGGTGACGGCGGAGGTGAGAGAAGATGCGCCTTGGACAATGTTGTATGCAGATGACATCTTGCTGTGTGCAGATTCAAGAGAAGAAGCGGGAACTAAACTGGAAAGATGGAAAAAAGTACTGGAAGACAGAGGTATGAGACTGAGCAGAAGTAAGACAGGGTATATGTGTTGCACAGTGGGCGGCGGCCAGGAGCCAGATCTGGAGCTGGAACGAAATATCATCAGGAAGGTGAGGGACTTTAAATACTTAGGTTCAACAGTGAGAGAAGATGGAGGAGCTGAGAAGGAAGTGGGATGCAGGATACAAGTGGGTTGGAGGAACTGAAGGGAGATGGCGGGAGTATTATGCGATAAGAGGGTGCCGATGAATCTGAAAGGCAAAATCTATAGGACAGTAGTTAGGCCAGCTATGACGTATGCTATAGAAACTGTGGCCCTGAGGAAAAATAACATCAGCAGGATGGAAGTAGTAGAGATGATGGATGTGCGGTGTGACCAGAAAGGATCGTCTGAGAAATGGCTATGTGAGGAGAACAGTGAAAGTTACGAACTTTGGAGTGAAGATACAGGAGGCAAGGTAGAGATGGTTTGGTCATGTGATGAGGAGGGAGGACGAATATGTGGGAAGAAGGGTCATGCAGCTGGATGTGCAAGGAAGGAGGAAGCGTGGGCGGGCAAAGAAGAGATGGAGGGAACTGGTAGAAGAGGACTTGAAGATGAAGAACTTGGATGTGGTGACAGCCCAAGACAGGAGGATGTGGAGGAGACTCATCATCAACAGTGACCCCACTTAAGTGGGAGAAGCTGCAGAAGAAGAAGAAGAATTGCAAATGAAAACGGTTTGCGCAAAATTGGTGCCACGCTTGCTCACAGCAGGTCAAAAACGTACTCGCATGAAAATCTCTGAACAGTACTTGGTGCATTTTAACAAGAATAAAACTGATCGATTTTGTGCGTCTATTTATTACTATGGATGAGACTTGGATTAACCATTACATAATAGAATCCAAACAGCAATCAAAACAGTGGACAGAAGCCGGTTGTTCAGCGCCAAAGAAGATAAAGTTGGGTCCATCATCAGCAAAGGTCATGATATCGGTGTTTTCAAATGCTAAACATTTTGTTTATTAATTATCTTGAAAAGATAATTAATAAACAATAACCAGGGAATATTATTCCGATCTCTTAACCAGATTAGACGAAAAACTTCGTTGAAAAAGACCCGGTTTGAAGAAAGAAAAAATTATCTTTCATCAGGACAATGCACCTGCCCACAAAAGTGTTTTGGCAATGGGGAAATTAAGGGATCTACACTCTGAATTGTTGGAACGTCCACCCTATTCCCTAGATTTCGCTTACTCTGACTTCTGTCTTTTCCCGAAATTAAAACTGTTCCTCGCTGGTCAGCGTTTTTCTTCGAATCAAGAGCTGATCAAGAGCAGCTGTAGAGAGGTATTTTGCAGATCTTACTGAGAACCATTACAGGGACGGGATAATGGCGCTGGAGCATCGCTGGGATAAATGAATTAGTCTTAAGGGAGATTATGTTGAAAAATAAAAATAATTTTGAAATTATAAATTCATTTTTTTCATTGTTAGGCCGAGAACTATTCAGACCACCATCGTATACAACATCTACACAATTAAATATCAAATTAGGAATTATCAGATCGAAGAGCACTATCTCTCATAAAGGGAATAAATTTAGATTATTAGACCTATTTAAATTTTAAAAATGAAGTAATGTTCATAAGTTGTTTCCTTATAAGGACATTCCATAAGAAATCTATTCTTATGTAAGATTTTAGTCTTATTCCCAAGAGCTCTGTGCTTAGTTTAGATGGCATGCTCTGTAAGGCCAGATACTTCATGAGAAATGTATTCTTCTTTCTTCACGAAGGATAAATGCAGATCTTCCAGAATGTTCTTAATATGGTAAGCCACGGGAGGAAGGAATCTAGTAGACGCCTGGAAAACTAATTGTGGAAGCTTATCCTTTGGTAATGAGACAAAGTTTGGGATTTCTCTGAGAGCACAAAATTATTTGAGACTTTGATGCAAAAGATATTTTAATTTTATGATCATCATAGGAGGCACATATTAAATTTAATTAAATATACAAGGTATTCACAGGAAACAGTTACAGTTTTTGAATCACAATAAATAACGAATGAGTCAAAGTATAGTAACATAGGTTGCTTTCTTGAAGAGGTTTAGTTTAGCCTACAGGTATCAAACCTCTTATTCAACATGAACCACCGTAGTAGCCTAGAACATGTTAAGCAGAAACTAAAATTCTCTTAAGTTTTCTCAAGTATGCTTTCATGTACTGATTCAGCAGCATCAGTAATTTTCTATTCTGGCCCTTCTACTGGTATCCATCCTCTCCCTCCCCCCCCCAAAAAAAGAAGTATATTAGAGTTATGTCAGGAGAAATGGAAAGCTGTGAGAATGATTCTCTCCTGCCAATATAGAAACCTAGATATGGCACCTTAAGGTAATCTCTTTCCTCATCTTTCTGGAGTATCGTGATGGAAGCAAGATAGATGGAGGACGACATGATCTTGCAGCATCTGTAGTTGCATAATCTCCATAATGTTAACATAGGGATATCAGCAAGTTATCACACGTCTTAGGAATTCATTTTCTATATCCAGTTATTCAAAAATTTGTATGTAGTGAGATCTCGAGATCCCTTTGCATACTACTGCACTGTTGAGCATGGTATTTACAATTCACAGCTGAACGGAAGAATGAATTTCTAAGCACTGTGCTCAAAAAATTATGGAATACGTTCTAGGTCAGCAGCACTTGCTATTTCACGTCTGAATGCTGTCTGCCTAAGGATATTTTAGGTTCTCCGTATACTTTTTTTATGTCACTGGATCATCGATAATTTATTTGTTGGTGTTCTTTCGTTATTTTGGTCAAAAGTTACTTTAAGGTCTGATTTGGTCTCATTGAATCAAGCAGTACAATGATCATTCTCCTGGATTGTTATCATTTTCATTTTCAAGGTTTCGTTATTGATCAGTTGTGTTAAATCACCTAGAACACTGTTTCCCAAACTGTAGGACCCTGCACCCTTGGCGGCCGTTAGTTTTGTTGAGGGAGCTGTGAAATAATGAAAACAAATTTAAAATGTTTTAAGACCATGTCAAATGTATACTAAAAATGTAATATTTGCATTTGAGTTTCGCAATATTCTCTGTGTATATTTTGTATTGAATATAAAAACAATAAATGTTATAATAATATATGTCTGCATTACGATTTTTTTTCGTTGGGGGCCGTGAAATATTTTAATTTTTCCAAAGGGGCCTTTACATCCATAAGTTTGGGAAGCACTGACCTAGAAGACACATAGTTGTGCTTATTTCAAGTTATAAAAGTTACATGCGAACATCCTGATAATCGCTAATTAATAGCATGAAACTCAAATGTGTAGCGTTTTAATAAGAAAACTTCAGTTCCTTGAATTTGCACCAGATAGCGGATATGGAGTTTCAGGAAAAAGGAACACCTTGAGAAGTTGAAGCAAAACAAATTACGGTTTCTCCGTAACATTACTGGGCGAAAAAATGAATGAAGACATTTCGTTCGTTTGCGTTAGTATGATGGTATAAGTAATGATGGTGCCAACAATCTGAAAAATAAAAGTATTTCAATGTTAGTTACATAGTTTTCAATGAAAATCATAACTTTTCTCCAAGAAATCAGTAACAACATATTTAAAATTATAAGTAACAACGACTATAAGATAACATTAATACTTACACTTACATTCTAGAACACATTACACTACACTAGAATGCACTAATCTTGTTTCTATTTTAAAACATATTAATATATGCCCACTAATAAACTATGCATATATATCTATCTCTCCCATAGTTCTTAATGGACCGTTGGGTCACTCATGGCTAAGCCATGAATATCTAATGGGTGGTGAATAAATACAGATGGCGCCCATCTCCTCTTCTGTCTTCGTCTATATGTCTTATGGCTGTATCCTGTATGTTCACGGGTTCGCTTTGCCTGTTTGCGGGATGAAAACCCCAGGATAAACTGGGGAAAACCCTACTGTCCACGCCCATGACGGGCTAACTTAACTATGTCCGAGGAAAATCCTTCAGATCCTCACGTCTCCGACGAGAATCGAACCTAGGACACTCCTTCCCCAGGCATATGGTTGCGAAGCGCACAGCTATTAGGCTAACCACGCGGATATATATATATATATATATATATATATATAATCTATGATTAATTTATGATTATTAAGAAGATTATATATATATAATAATCATAAATAATTAGATTAATGTTTAACTTAAACTTTCAATGACTGGAAGCAAATGTATCTCTTGGTAAGGAGTGTATACAGATTCTGTGCAATATATATATATTTGAATCCTCAAGCTTCTAACTAAGACCGGCAATTAACTTTCTATAAAGAAAATATAAATAGAAAATTGTTCAAATTTTTCCTTTGAATAAAACCTGAACTAAGTCATTCTGCTGTAAATAACTTTTGCTGTTTCTTCTGGATGTTCATTAAAACCTGAAACCTATTCTCGAAATAAGTAATATTAAATAAAGAATTCAAATTTGTTGTACTGAATGCGATTACAGGATTATGAACTAGCCTTCGTATTTTCGCAATAATCGAAAACAAAAATCTAATATTCACTTACCGTTGTTATAAGTTCTAAGTCGACTGTAAAATATCCGGATCCAGAAAACGTTGGTTTTAATTCGTGACATGTCGTGACAAATCTCATCACCTACGGGATAATAATCTAAATTTTAATTTAGATCTTTAATAAAGAAAATTAGCATTCTTATAACATTTCATTTCTAATAATATTCTTATTAGAAAAGCATTCTCAGCATTTAGAAGAAATGGCAGCACTGATAATCCAAGAATACCTCCATTTGTTTATGCCTTCTGTTATTACAGTCAACATGATCCTTACACATGAGGATAATATTTGCAGCTGCGTAGGACCCAAAACTTTTGTAGAACCTACAACGGGCAGATATTTTTCTCACAAAAATAATTTAAAAAATGATGTTAACTATTTTATGAATATATCTTGAATAAAAAATCTACTGTTGCCGTTTCTTCCACTTATTTGGAAATTTCATCTTGTATTAACTCCTATTAATACAGAATCAATTAAAAGTGGAAAAAATTATATTAAATTTCACCTTCGATTCTCAGTAACTGAAAATTCGCTATATTTCAAAATGGTTATCTTATTTATAGGAATAAAACAGAAATAAATATACACACTACCTGCAATTCGTCCTTTAGTGACACATGTGCTGTAGAAATTTCTGCTAAGAGAATACAAGTCCTCTGGGCCTTGGTATTAAAGACAAATACAAATAAAACAAAACTGTATTCGAATTTCTTCGTATGTCTTTAAACATTTACTTGATTGCTTATAAAATAATTAAGAAATCTTGAGAGTAAGGAATATAAATATCATAAATTATTTAAAATATAAAATCACTTAACTTCCAAGTAATATCCAATTTTATCATGAGATTACTTTTTTTTTCAAATATTTTGTTTCTGAGATTCTTTGGATGGGAATTATTCTGAGCGCTTCAGTATTATAAATATTTAAAGTTACAATTGTGTCTTGAAAATAGTTATTTCATTAAGCTTAAATCACGAATAGTTTCGAGCAACAGGTTTTTCATGAAAGATGACCAAACCTAATGTAGACCATACCGTATTTATTTTTATATTGGCATTTTTCAACATTTCTAATGATCTTTGAATGTTTAGATGAATACACTCTACCAATCGGGTCACTTTTGTATGTTGAAAGTAACAATGATTGTTTAATTATAGCCATTTTTGATGGAATTCCTTCTGAAAAATATAATTGGTAAGGAATGCGGCTATGAAAGTCAACGAACTCCATAGCGCGAGGACCAAACAGAAATGGCACTTATCTTAATAAGATGTAGAACTTCCTTTCGCTGCGATGAGTGCAAGTCCTACGGAGTATACTTTCCACAGGCGAACGATGTCGATCAATGGGAATTTTGGACCTTTCTTCCTGTTGACTTTTAATGAGGTCCTGTACTGTTTTGGCACTAACGTCCCTTCAACTTACCCGCTTATCCCACACATGTTTCATAGGGGTGCGTTACGGGCTCCGTAGAAGCCGATCAAGTGTAGTGAAGTTCATAACCAGAGACCACGTGCTTTCAGCAGCAGCTTTATGACACGGTGCATTGTCTTTCTAAAAGAGACAATGGTCAGTTGGTGGAAACGCCACAAAGTAGGAAGCCTCGGAGTTCATTGTTCGTGGCACCACAAACTGAGGCTTGTAGTTTGCCAAACCAGGAAAAAATGACATACCTTCACACCACCAGCTGTGAATTTCATGGTTGGGGTTACGCACCCTGGTAAGAAAAGTTTACACCGTGCAGCAGCCACACCTGTCCATCTGTTCTGGAGACGGTGCAGCCTGATTCGTCGCTCCATAACACAGCTTTCTAAGCTTCCCCATCCTACTGTGCATGCTCTTTGCACCACTACAGATAACGCTGTCTGTTGGTTCAGGTAGTTTGAGGCTTACATATTGCGTCCTACCATGGAAACCCATATTGTGATCCCCGGTTCTGAATGTTTTTGTGCAGATTCGTGTTCCAGTCGATGCCGAGGAGGAACCCCACATTCAAAGTCTCAGCCGACGAATGGCGGTTTTGACATATTATCCTTCTCAGCAACCTACGGTCATGTTTGATGAGTTTGATGGATCGTCCACTGCTGTAGCACTTGCAGTTGACTCCGTGCGCTTCCATATCGATATGGTATCACTGACTGGGATGGCCCAATTTGTCAACAATTTACCGAACAAATAGGACTACAATATGGCATCTTCTCACATCGCCTGTTTCAAACGCCGTCCGTTCCCTTCTCGCAGCCATTCCATCCTAGCATAGTTGCAATGACTTGGGAGCATTAAATTCCTCCAATTTATACCGGCTACAAACACGACGATCATCACATAGCATGATGCACCTTGCCCATTGGGGATGTCTGTTGACTTCTCTCCAAACAATCTGTTTTATATTTACTTATTTGCAACAGACAAAGGACAATTACGCCACATATTATTTATGCAACTTTGGAAAATCATTAAAACGTGGTCATTATTTTGAAATAATGAAAGGACGCCATCCTTTGCTATATTCTAATATTTAACCTTATTATATTAATCATACATACAAACATAGCTTAAAACCTGACTCTATTATTCGTTATATTAAAATATTTTTAGTGCTTGTAATAGTTGATAACAAATGGCTACACATATACAAACACCGAACAAGAAAGAGAGAATGTTGCACGCCCCATACATTTTTGTTTTTTAGAAATCAGTATTCCTTGGATAAAATATCACACATTTACAAAGCATATTTATACTGAGCTAACTCAGCGTTTTCTTTTACGTTGCATAATGTTCTAACCCTGCTAACTTATATTGCCCTATGGAAATTCCACTAAACAATTATTTCTCTGAATTACAATTTTTTTTGTTTTAGAAAGGTTTGACTATCATTCAATAATGCAAGTTCCGTAAACACGAAAATAACAACTACTTTTGATAGACATGAAAGAGATACGGGATCTTTAAGATAAGATTCCTTATAAATGGTCTTCCGCGGATTCGACCGGACATGAAATATATATATATACAGGGTGTTCGGGATAAATTTGACATATTTATAATTAATTATATTTTTCCGTAAGTTACATGTATTAACACACACTTCTCTTCATTTAAAAGTTTGGACCCTTCTTCATTCATATACAAGATGCCAGAAAGGATGGATAGCTGGAACCCACCTGAATCATGGAAGAGAATAACTTGTATCATGATGATTCGTGCCCGCCATCAAAATAAGGATATTACGACTGCTGCCCAATGCTCCCTGAATACAGTAAAAACAATCAGGCATGAACTAGAGACTTGCAATGGTGACTACGAGGATGTAGCAAGAAGAAAGATCCCTAGCAGACGATCTGATTGCGTTCGTACAGCAGAATTCCTCGCAAATCTGCAGGAACAGGTGTTGAAGAACCCTGGCATTGGAATTCGGGCTTTGTTCGTGGAGTTGCTAACTGTAGTCAAGCCCTGGATAACAAGGGTAGCCAATGGTAGGCCGTATATATGGCAGCAGGATTCGGCCCCTTGCCACACCTCTGGGAAAAGTCAAAAATGGTTGTCTGAAAATTTCTACGACTTCACCAGTCCAAATGTTTGGCCTCCAAACTCCCCAGACCTTAACCCCATGGATTATTTTGTATGGGGCGCAGTTGAAAAAGACACCAATCGCACTTCCAGTAATACAAAAGCCCAGTTAATGGATAAAATTAAAACAGTTTTTGCGGCCCTTCCCAGGGAGACTGTAGCATCAGCTTGTTCGAGGTTCCGAAGCAGGATTGAAGCTGTGATCGATGCTAATGGTGGTTATTTTGAGTAAATCTTGTTGATAGTATTGTAATTAACTCTGCCTGTAATGTTTTTTGTCAATTCATTAAATTTAATAGATACAAAGAAGATTTTCTTTTTCCTTACGAAACGGTCAAATTTATCCCGAACACCCTGTATATATATATATACATAAAAATGTGTTAGTAATTCAATACAGATACAGAATTAGACGGGAAGAAGTAAAAGAAGCAATAACGTTGTCGAGAAATAGAAATTATGCATTAAAATTAATTTAGTGTTTAGTATTAATTAAAAAGTAATTCCTTCCTTTCAAAACTATAGATGGCAATAAATTAAATACCGGTTTTTTTTTTTTTTTTAGAAATATCTTCAGATTTGATCTTACTAGGATGTTAGTCTATAAACAGCAAGTTACATTCGCCTGAAATATATAGTTCATTCTTATCTACTTCATGTTCTCTTTCAGGTGTCCGTGGGCAGTGATCTAGAATTACAAAATACATAAAATTATTGCTCACCTCTTCTTTCAAATGGGATATTGCTGCAGCTGGAATCACCATCAGGAGAAATCTGAAAATGAATACTATAATAATAAGAGTAATAGAAGTTCGGGTAAGTCCACGAAACACATAATAAACACCGAAGCAACACATCGAGGTACAGAGAGCATACAGAGTCCATATTCCTGGAGAAAGAGTAATCCCGACCTCGTTTATTAACTTAATACATTTGACGTATAATAATCGTCGGTGCTCCATATATTTTGGCGAGGAATGCTCTAATAGGAATGTTTTCTGAATATCTTCATTCACATCTTTAAACACATGATGACAGAATCCAGTAAACAAAATTATCCATATTGTTATGCCAATCAGTGAACAAGAAACCAAGTAACTAGAAACTGTGTTGATCGTGAACAAGAACCATTTCAACCCTTGCGACGAAATAGTCTCAAATATTTCACTGATATTACCTGACAGAACATAGGAGGAGTAAAATGCAAATACAATAGCAAGAGTATTCAAAATTACCAGTGAGATGAACAATGGATTTAAGAGAAATGATCTATGACAGCTCGTTTCGTTCATGGAATTCTCTACACGTATACATTCTTTTATCAACTTTAGCAGTCTCCTTGATCTGAAAACCATGAAGGATCGATAAAAAATAACAATGAACATATCAAAGAGGCATAAAACAGAGTTTGCTATAATGTCAAGTACAGTAGTTTTCCATTGAAATGTTTGCCACAGTGTTTCAAAATAAGTCAAGAATACGACAGCTAGCAACAAAGCCGAATATATGACATGACAATAACGTCTTTTAGCATTGGCCATACCGTTGTCATTAAAGTCTTTAACAAACCAAACTCCTAAAGCAGCATGCCAAAGTGTAATAAGATAGAAACCTTTAAAATATCCTTCCATATTGAAACATACGCAGAAGAAATCAACTCTTAATGAAAGCACATATCTTCTTTGCCTGAAGGGCGAAAAGAAAATGAGTCATTTCTTCTAGTCCTCAATTATAACAGGTAAACATCCATGTGGTCACGTTTTACTTTCAGGGTTATTACAAGAAAGGTAGTTCCATGAAAGGAGGCTGTCTATATGCGATCGAGGCACAAAGTAAGCCATTCACTGTGCGTTTGGTAATCTACGCTTGTGTGTATTGGATACAATAAACATCCAGAGATATTGTTTGGTGAACTATGTATCTATGGCACCTCCTACTCACACTTACTCCACCCTAATATTATGTTCGATTTCTTTAACATTTCAGTGTAAAGCAACAGCATGCTACAGAGAAACTATTGTAAAGTTTAAGCTAAAGATTCTTCTGAATAACGGCTTTAAAAACCTGACTGTAGTAGTGAAAACTGCAGAAATACTTGCTGAAATACGTATATTGATAGAAATTTTCATCTCAGCCACCACTACCAAATTCATATGAATATCGTATACACACCAAGTATTTCCTAGAAATGTTGAGTTATTCTCCTAACCAGCATTCTTGTTTGTCTGACAAGAAAATTGATCTCAACTTCTTCACTGAACAGTCCCACAAATTCTCAGCGAGATGAATGTGAAACTTAAACGTAAAGCTATGGAATATGTGCAACATCGTACTTGTGTTCCAAATTGTAATCACATAACAGTAAAATGTAAAATGACATGACTTCCCAACATTATGAAGACATCAAGAGGCGTTCGTCGTTAGAATTCAAATAAATAAACAAGCGATGTAGAAATTGACTTGACAATCTTCTCTTTAATTCCTAAAATCGATGCTTAATAGTTTGTTTCATATGATGATACAACGGCCGTGTGTCCCTTTTTACAAGAAGATATGGCACCATCTCAATTCCCCCCAAATTTTATCCTGGCTCGAGATCGGCATAGGAGAGGATTTCAACCCATGCGGGGACACTGTTCTGTAGAGACCCTAACTGGATCTCAAATTTTTCATATTTATTCTACAGAATAGGCGTTCTCTATTGTGTGAGCAAAGGTAGTAATGAACGATAGATCTAAAGCCTTTAGTAGTTGGAATTCACAAAAAACGTTAAATTTAACATCATAAGCTCAAATATTACAACTATGTTTCCTTGTAAAATACTTGCATCAAATATTTCTGCCTTTAGATATCTTGCATATTCAATAACTATATAACTCTAGGAAGTTTTATACCTATGATAAGTCACGATTAAAAGGAGATTACATTTCTGACTGAAAAAACAGCAAATAATTTCGCTTGTCAAACGAAAGATAACTATCCGAATTATCGAATACTGTCCATTGAAATAGAGCGAGATCGGAGCACCAATCGCAACTACGAACCTCACCACTGTTAATAGAGGGCATAACGAAATAAAGAAATAACTACGAATTGTCACATGTTTCACCAGAGCCCATATGAGAGACTCTAAGTTTCTAGGAACTAAGGACTGATATATATATATATATATATATATATATCAAAAAAAAAGTGATAATATTCGCATTTATGTAATGTTATTGTTAATTCTTACCTAACCAACCTTACTGTAGTGTTTTAACATTCCCCTTAATAAATCACTTGTAACTCGTTTCTTATTCTTCGTGTAGCTTCCTCAGTGAGAGGGTGCAGCACCATGTCCTTCCAGTTTTCTCTGTTGGTGGCTTTCCTTTTTGTTTCTGCATAGCCATGTGATCCTCTCCATGATCTTATATCTTCAAGCTATGCCCTTCTTTTTTTATCTCTTGATCCCTTTTCCCATAATTTTTCCTTCTAAAACTCTTAGTATCCTCTGTCCTGCTGAACCTCTCAGTACACCAATCTCATCATTCTCTGGAGCATTTTCTGTAATAAAGATCTCTGCGTTCTCATTCTCTGTAGGACATCTGTATTTGTCACATGTTTTGTCCATGGGATTTTCAGAGCTCTCCTTTTGCACCACATTTCAAATGCCATTATCTGTTGCCTTACTCTCTTCTTGAATATCCAGGTCTCACTTCTATATGTGAAAATTGGCCACACTAATGTTCTTATCATTCTTTTCTCTGTCTCGATACTCACAGAACTTCTGAGCAGATCTTTATTTTTCCAGAATGCATCTTTAGCTATGGCTGTTCTTATTTTTATTTCTTTATCTTGCTTTCCATCTGCAGTAAAGTAGGTGCCTAAATATTTGTATTCTGTTGTATGCTCAATTTTCATATTGTTTATGAATATTTCTGGCTCGGGTCTGCTTTCTTTTGAGATTTTCATAAATTTGGGCTTTTTTGCATTTATATCTAATCCAAATTCTTTACCTTCTTCAATTAGTAGTTGCAGTAATTTGATTAATTTGTTTCTGTTTTATGCTATTAGAATGGTATCATCAGCATAGCTGAGATTGTTGTATTTTATACCATTGATACTAATTCCTAATTTTTGTTTTTCAATCTTTTTCATCACTGTCTCACTATAGATATTAAATGGATTTGGTGAAAGGATACGACCTTGTCTACCTCTTCTTTTATTTTCACTACAGAAGCCTCATCGTTAAACAGCTGCACAGAAGATTGCTTGGTTCAGTGCCATGGTGTACACCTGCAAGGGCTGGATGTTGATAGAGCATGGGAAGCGTTCAAGGAGCATTTACAAGAGGTTATGGCTGACTGCATACCTAGAATCCGAATAGTAAATCAAGTAGGGGTTAAATGGATGAATAACACCATTAAACTTGCAAACAAAAAAAAACTGTGGAAGGAATTTAAGGAGAAAGGTAACCTGCAGGCATATGAACGGTATAAAGCGCAGGCCAGAAGGGTGAGTGTGGTGAGAAAGGCAAAAACGGATTATGAAAGGAAATTAGCAATGCAAGCTAAAGAGAATCCCAAACAGTTCTTTCAATATGTTGCTTATTTAAAAAAAAAACTGTACACAGGAGAATGATTTTAAGGAACGCAGATGGTAGGGAGGTCACTGAATCAGACGATATAGTGGAATTCCTGAGTAGCACTTTGCAAGAGTATATTATCCAGGTGGTGACGTGGAAGGAATGAAAGAACCATTAGTTTATATGGGAATTGTAGTGAAAGAAGTGGAGGTGAATAGCCTATTACAGAACCTTAATGTGAATACATCTGTGGGATTGGATGGTATACCGGCACAGGTCTTACGTGAAGCGGCTAAAGAATTATCAGTGTCCTTGACCATGTTGTTTAATCTGAGTCTCGTGTCTGATTTAGTCCCGAACGTGTGTGGAAAGAGGGATAAATAGTTCCACTGCATAAAGGAGGATCCAAGACTACTGTTGTAAATTACCGACCGATCAGCATACCAGTAGTCGTTGTCAAGGTCTTGGAGAAAGTAGTCAAGGGTAAAATACAGGAATGGATTGATGAAAATGAGATACTGTATGGGGACAGCGTGGTTTTGTGAAGGATAGATTATGCTCCACTAACTTGCTTACGTTTTATAGCATAGTGACGGCTGAACCGGATAAGGTTAATGGGTTTACAGTGATACTGCTGAACCTGGATACCACATGAAAGTCTAATCCGTAAACTGCAACATATGGGGAAGGATATAGGGTTGGTGAGATGGATAGGAGGGTGGTTGATGGAGAGATACCAGAGAGTAGTTCACTCAGGAGTAGAGTCGAAAAGACGGCCTGTGACTAGTGGTGTGCCGCAGGGTTCTGTTCTTGGACCGCTGCTGTTTAATTTGTTCATTAACGATATAGGGAAGGATCTGAGAGGAATGGTTCATTTGTTCGCTGATGATGCTAAGTTGGGGTAGGGCAATAGTGAATGCAGAAGATGTCAAAATTTTGCAGGATGATTTGGATAGATTGGAGGTATGGGCTAAGGGGAATGGATGTCAATTTAATGTGACAAAATGTAAGGGTGTGCATTTTGGGGTAAAGCATTATCAGCAGTATATATCACATTGGTGGAACTGTACTTCAGAATATTGATGAGTCCAAAGGACTTGGGAGTGTTGGTGGATAGGGAGTTGAAGTTTAAGGGACACATTGCAAAAGTGGATAAATCAGCTTATGAAATCACTTGGATGCTGAAGAATACTTTGATGAGCAGAGATAAGCAAGTTATTGTTCCTCTGCATCGAGCGTTGATAAGACCCCATCTGATCTGGTCACCTAGGTTTCTTCTTAATGGGGAGGAGGTTGAGAGGATCCAGAGGCGAGTGACCAAGATGATAGCAGGTCTATGGATGAGAACAGGTTGAAGATTTGTGGGTTGCAGAAATTGGTTGATAGGCGGAAAAGGGGAAATATGATTGAGACATTCAAATTTCTGAAGGGTTTCAGTAGGATTAATTCATAGGATATTTTTGAGAACAGGACTGGTGGTGGGAGGAGACTAGGGGACATCCAGGGAAGCGGGGCAAGAGTGTGGTTAGTAAGTGTGTTAGAGCTGGTTTTTTACTTTTAGAGTGGTGAATGAGTGCAATAAGCTGCCAGAGTCTGTGTGGGTACTATGACAGTGAATGCGTTCAAGGCAAAGTATGATAGACACTGTGTTAATATCGAATAGTTGTGATGGACATGATGTTTAGAGCCTCCCTTGATGAGCCTAAGGACTCCTTAGAATCGCCATAATTTTTTATTTTATTTTTTTTAATTTAATTTTTTTATTAGATTGCATACATTTGTTACAGTTATTACATTCATCTGATTACATGCGATACATTACTTACATTTATTTTCATGTGATACTTACATTACATACATCTGTTTACATATAATAAATACATTACATATATCAGTTTACATGTGATATGTACATTACATGCATTTGGTTACATGTGACATCTTGGATGAAGTAATTTCTCTGCTTTCATCCTCGAAGCTTATATGTAAGCTTATCTGAGGACGACACCAGTTGGTTATTATTTATTGGTTTATTTGCTGTGTTGGGAAGCTACGAAATCTATGATTGAGAAATTCTCTCACGCACGAACGCACGCACGCACGCACGCCCACACGCCCACACAATAACTTGGAATGTACTGAAGTGTCGCTGAACTGGAAGCCTGAACGAATATATATTGTTTCATTAAGTTTGTATGGTATTTTGGGTGCGTGTTTCTTGTTCATAGTATGTCCTTAGAGCTCTTTTCGGGCTATTGTAGTTTGTAAGGTTTCTGTATTCAAACGGTAATTTGTTTATCATGTCTGGGATGTAGAAGTTTCGTGAGGCCTTTCCGTAATGATTATTGTATTTATATGTGATATAATTAGTTGTCTGAGGTCTTGTTATGCGATATATGTTTCTGACTGTCCTGTAGTTGGCATCGGAATAATGTTTTAGCAAAGCTGCATAGTGACATAAATGTTTTGCTGTCAGTATTTTGTGTTCTGACATTGCAGTGCATATAAAGTCATTATTTTCTCTTTGTTCCCAAAAGATCAGTTTTATCATTTTGTACTGTAGCGATATTAATCTATTTAGTTTTTAGGGTGCACCGAAAGCATACGTTATTATAGCGTATCTTAGTATATTTTGGCATAGTACTTTGTATATTAGTGTTTTTAGGCGTGTGGGAACTATATCTTTTAACCTAGTTATTGTCCGGAGTTTGTTGTGTAAATGTTTTATATGGATATTCCAGTTCATATCTGCATCGAAGTAAATTCCAAAGTATATCTTATTGTTTCAACCTGACTGATTGTAGTAGTTTTACTGTTCTGTGTGTTTTTTATGTTGGAGAGTGGCTGTTGGATGTATATATATTTGTTATCAACTGGTCGAGTCAGTGGATTTCTGAATATCATTAATTTTGTCTTTTCTGAGTTTAGGTGTATGGAGTTTTTGGTGAGCCAGTCTGTGATCAGATTTATGTCATATTGCATATTTGTTTCGGCTATGTTTTTGTTATTATGGATGGATATTATAGCTGTATCGTCTGTGTATTGGAATATCATACCTTTGGGAAGTAGCTGATTAATATCGTGTGAGTAAATGTTGAATCGAGTTGGGGAGAGTACAGCTCCCCGTGGTACTCCACAGGTTACTGGTAGCTCTCTGCTTCGGTTTGACCCGATACTTGTGATATGCTTTCTATTTTGGAGGTAGGTTTTAAACCACCTGTGCAGAGGCCCGTCTATTCCAACGTGCCTCAGCTTTTCTAAGAATGTTTGAATGTATCAAATGCTTTAGTTAGATCAATAAAGACTACCATCGCAATTTTGTTTTTGTATAAGGCGGTATTAATTACGCTTGTAAAGTTGTCTTTAGCATACGTGGTATCTGTCCTGTTTTAAATATTTTGTTTATTAATTTTAGTAGGATAGGACCTAAGCTAGTTGCATGTTGCTTGATATCCTTAGGTCTCATACCATCAATTCCTGGACTTTTGGCTGGTTTGATTTGATGTATTGCAGAAAGAAGTTCTGCTTCTTTTATGGTTGGGAACTGTTTTGATTGTGGTCCAAGTGGAGTATCACGTTTTGTTATTGGGGGCATATTTCTGTGCAGTGTTTGCATGGAGTCTGCAAAGTATTGGTTAAAGTCATTTGCTAGTTGTTGGATAGGTTTTGCGTCTTTCTTGAAGCTGTGGTTTTTGTTTCGGAGGCAGTGGTGTTGGGAGCAGAATCTAGCATCTCCTTGATCAGGTGCCAGGTTTGCTTCATGTTGTTTTGTGCAGAGGTTAATTTGTCTCTGTAGTAGTTTCTTTTTGCAATTCTTGTTTATGTTGCAAGGCGATTCTTTACTATCCTCTATTCAGTTTTTAAAGCTGTGTTATTTGGATATCGTTTTAATTCTTTCCATATAGCGTCCTTTCTGTGTATTTCTAGGATTAAGTTTTGTGTTATCCAAGGATTTTGGTTTTTTTTAATGAATTCTGATTTTCTTTGCAGCTTTCTTATATATTTCCTCCAGTGTGAGTTTAATGTTGTTGTATGAGATGTCTGATGCCATGTGTTCCCAGTCGGTTTTTCCTATTTCGTGGTTGACTATTTCTTCGTCTATTATTCTTTTATGTTGCTTTTCATCTGTGAAGCATTGCGTGAATATTGTCTTATTGTGCAGGTTTAGAGCCGTGAAAAATGATCTGCTACTTTGCACTTTATGACTGATGCAGTGTAACTGTTCGGTGGTGCTCG